>NC_046162.1:41555984-41648484 GCF_011064425.1 Rattus rattus | reverse complement strand
TCTTTATAAAAGTGGTAATAATAGCTGGAAGGAATGTGGAAGACAATGAGATGAGCTATAGATACTCCTCGCCATAATTAAAAATGAATATGGGGTGAGAGCTTTGCTAGCACTATGAGTTTTTTATGAGTATGTCGACTGTTTAATGTGACCATGAGTCCTTTAGTGAGTCTTTGATTCATCCATAATAAAATGAGGCTAATAGAGTCTACCCTACCTGGAGGATTCACTTTTTCAATAAATATTTATAGAGTCTCTTCTCTAGAACTAAGATGGTTTTTAGAAAAACAATATTAAGCAATAAAGGGCCAGGACTTCCTTTAAATCTATAGAAGTTGCAAGGAAAGAGAAAGATAAAATGAGGGGAAACACAGGTAAGAATGTAGAAGAAAATAAATAAGGGGTCATGACAGAAAATTGAAGACAGTAAAGAAGGAAGTGCTTTGCGATGGAAAATGAGACACTGATTCAAAACAAGTCAGCTTTAAATTTGTCTTAGATTTACTCTTATTTTACATGCATGTGTTAGTCCACATGTATGTCTGTGTACTGGGTGCATGCAGTGCTCACGTTGGCAAGAGAGGGCATCAAAGGCCCTGTAATTGCAATAACTAGAGGTTGTAAGCTGCCATGTTGGCTCTGTGAACTGAATTCAAGTCCTCTGCGAGAGCTGCACAACTGCTAAGCTGTATCTCCCGCCTTACACTTTGCTTTTAATAAACAAGGGTAGCCAAGAAGGCCCTGACAAATGTCAAATGGAGGTAACTGCACAAATCAGTGCCCTGTTGGGAATTAATTAACTGGTTGAATAGTTAATGGTGACCAGATATCCTCCAGGCTGTGCAGACACAGACAGCACAGGCAACTTCTGGCTGTGTTGCCTATGGAGAGCGATGAGGAAGGCAACAGCATTTAAATCACTCAATATTGCACCAGGCACAAATCAATGGCCCACATGTAGCTGGGAATCATTAGTGTCCCTGCAGCAGTCATACAATAAAATTAGCAGAGTGCTCCCCTATGTAACCAGTGCAGTCCATCTTCAAAGAAAGTCAAGGTGGCAGTATTTGCTTCTTTCTTAAGAACGGTACCCTTCTGCCATTTTTTTTAATATAAAAAGTACAATTCCCAAGGCTGGAGAGATGGCTGAACAGTTAAAAGAACTTGTTGCTCTTCCAGAGGACTCAAGCTACGATTCCAGCATCCATATCAGTAGAAATCCAACCATCTGTGATTCTAATCACAGAGGTCATAACATCCTCTTTTGGCCTCTTCATGCACCTGAATATGTATGGTGTTTACACACACACACACACACACACACACACACACACACACACACAGAGAGAGAGAGAGAGAGAGAGAGAGAGAGAGAGAGAGAATGCTTAAATGAAAATTAAAAAGAACATTTTAGATATGTTGGTTTATACTCTAAAGTCCCAGCGTTTAGTGTAAATACTTGAGGATCAGGAGTTCAAGGGCCTCCTCGACTAAATAGCAAGTTTGAAAGCAGTCTGAGCTAGTATGCGTCCCTGAAACTGCTTATATTAGAGTATTAGAGTCTGAGTTTAAAGAAATGGTTACAATTCAGGCTACCCTTGCTTGCAGAGATGGTGAGAATTGTCACCAGGCCTGCGCAGTTAGAACTAAGATACCCATACTTACCTATATCCCTCTTACCTATATCCCCAGCCAAATAATGTTCCCTTTTGATCCAATTCTATAAAATTCTTATCTACAATTTTCTTAGCATTTCCCTTAACTTTCCCAGAGGCTCTTTTACATAATAAATCAGGTTTATATTGTTAGAATGTTTGGTTCTTCATGAAAATGAATTCTCAAAGGAACACAAGCATTTAAGTAGGAAACCTGAAGAAATGCCTTCAGTTCCTCAGAACATAATTATCTGTCATGTAACAAGTAAGGCCCATGTCTAGTTAATGGGAGCTAGCTGATTTTACCATGAAATGCTTTCTTACTCAACCCCAGGTAACTGCAGAGAATCATGACAGACGAGGCATTAAACACCAGATTCAACCACTCCTGCACTCAGCCTGCCTTTGCAGGGTCTCCTAATAGACATCACTTGACTGCCATAGTTGTCAGAGACAGAGCTGTCTCAGTTAAGATAGAAAGGAATGGTACCAGTAAACTTCTGGGAGAAATTCCAGTGGCCCTTCTCATCTTGGCATTCTAACCATCAGAAAACGAAGCCACTCTTAGACGTATCTGGCTTTGACCAAGTCCCATGAAGTCGCAGGTCTTATTCATATTCTATTACAACGTTAGAAGTCAAGGCTTTGGGAAAAGATGCCCATTTATAACGCACGGGTGAAAGCAGAGTACACTTGTGGGCTCAGGTGTGGCGTTTCAGTGTGGGCTCAGTCTTTTGCTTGGCAAAGTGATTGCTCGACCAATTTGCCTGGTCTTTGAATATCTAGCATTTGAAGGGGCACAGCCACTTAATGGTGAAATCGTCTGTGTAACTAGACTGTTTGAAGATGCTTTGGGGTTGTCTGAAGACCTTCCCACTTAACTCAATGATGCTAATATTGGAGGTCACTTTCCAAGGTCACCAAGCCTCACAGAACATTCTTTAAAGATTTTCTTCTTCACTCTTACACAGCTTCCTTCAAATCCCAGTGATGCGAAGCCTTTGTATTGATCAGCTAGTGTACTTATGGGTTATCTTCCCATTTTCTTAAGTTGATAATCACTGTGTTGGGTGTTTAACAAGATTTAGGTTACAATAGCAAAGCACCATCACTAATAATAACCAAGGCATGGGGTTGGCAAGAGGGCTCAGCAGACGAAGGCAATTTGCCACGAAACCTGACAATGTAAGGTCAATTCCCAGGACTCTGACAATGAAAGGAGAAAACTGTCACCACAGGTCATCCTCTAACCTCTATATGCAAGCTATGACAAGCACTATCAGACACACGCGTGCACACACACACACACACACACACACACACACACACACACACACACACTAAACTTGTAAAAAAGCGACCTAAGCTATGAATTAAATTATGTGTAAGAATGACATATTTCAGAGAAAGCACGAGTACAGGAAAACATTAGAATTTGTGTTTTAGTTTCTTGTACTTTTACTGTGACACAAAGAGAGGAAGAGTTTATTTTTGCTCAGAGTCCAAGGTTAGGCTCATTGTGTTGGGAGGCAGAGTCGCAGGAACTTGTGGCAGCTGGTTACATAATGGTCATAGTCAGGAGGCAAAGAGATGGATGATGCTATTTGGCTCCTTTTCTTCCTTTTCTCCAGTCTGGGATGCCCAATTCACGAAACAGGGTGGACAGCATTTAGGGTAGTTCTTGCCATTTCAATTAACTTAATTTAGAAACTCTTTCACAAACACACCCAGAGGTTTGTTTCCATGGTAACTCTAAATCCCATTAAGTTGACAATCAAGATAACCATCAGTTTACAAATCTATAATTAACCACATTTTTTGTAACAGTGTTTGTGAGTCCTATTAATTCATCACACGAGCTGTTTTACCTTCCTATTTCAAGCCCTCTTGATTTAAGTCTATTGTTTCCTCACATTTGATCATTTGAGCTACCTTAAATAAGTGGCCTCACTCTGTCAGAGCCTTGACAGTGAGTGTGCAAGATATACGATCATGTTAAAAGACTTTTCAAAACCTTACCTTTTAAAGGCAAGATTTGCATTTTTTCTTTGTAATTAATGGCTAATGAGCATCTATTGTAGTGCCTGACATTTAAAACCTGCAACAATCAGCAGGAGGCTGATATACACAAGTGCAGAGAGAGACACAGAAACTCTGCTAACATGTATGCAGATTGCATTGACATTAGTAAAATAAAAATTAATTAAAATTTAGGGTGGGACAGAGATGGAATTGGGGTCCTAAATTTTTAGCAAAATATTTTTATTAAGTCTCTGAGAAGTTCACACACGAATACAATGCATTTTAACCACATTTAGCCTCTGTTTCTCTCCCTAACTTCTCTCAAATCCATTTCCCATTTGCCTCCTCAACTTTAGGCCGTATTTTGTATGGTTTTACAACTCACTGTGTCCAGTTTGCATTGCCCATATAATCCTGGATGTGTGACTATGCACTGGACCATGGGAATATAGCCTTAAAGAAAACTGACTATTCTTGCTCCTAAAACCATTAACTGTCAACAGGTCCTCAGCAAGAGGTGGGGCCTCATGAACCCCTCCCTTTTTCTGCTGGAATGTCGGCTGACTTGAGACTGAGGTCTTGTGTAGGCAACCACAGCTGCTGTTGAGTTCACAAGTACAGTGATCCTATCGTGACCAAAATCTTTAATCTCTTGCATTAGAAATATTAAGAGAAATGAAAAAAGCTACTTAAAAACACTAACAAAAATAATGTTCTAATCCAGACAAGTCTTTGTACCAATACCATCAATATTATGAGACTTTCACAGGCTATTAGAATGCAAATTTTCAGATTTCTAAGTCCTAAACTATGATTAAAACTGCAAACTAATTTAACGAATATTCTGGGTAAGTTTGCTGCCTATTAATATGTGGCAACTACTAATCCAGGCCTGCATTTTATTTTTCTAGTGAAGAAACTAAGGTGCTGGGAAGAAAATGTGATGTTACTGTTGAGTGGCAAAAAGCAGCTAAGAATCAAGGTATGATTTGTGTTATCACCTTCATCTCTTATATAATGTTTGCTCTAAAATACTATATTCTCACAGAAATACCAGCACACAATCTTCCCCAGAAATATCCACAAATAACACAATTTGTTGATAAAATGGCTTAATATTTATACACATTAAGAGCACATCTTTCTTAAATCCTTTCTCGGTTACTTAGAATGCTTCTCTTGCACTGTGATGTATTTGGAACAATGATAATAATGAATCTGTATGTACTCTATACATCAACAACTAATTATTGGAAGAGTTTGTTATATGTAGCTGTGGAAGCTTATAATACAGAACCTACTACAGTAGCTACAGACCCTGCTGGCATTGAAGGCTGGCTGACTGCAGGCTGTGCACTATTTAGCTATTATCACCTTCCCATTTTATCTCCATTTTGAAGATGCAAAAATGCTACATAGGAGTAGCACACAGAGAATCTCATTCAGAGAGGGTTTGAGCTTCCAGTATTGTGGTCACAATCTGACTAACCCAATGACTCTCTGAACTCACAGAGTATAGAAGTATGCTAACATGTTTCCCAATATAAGTGAGTGTTTGCTACAGGACCTCTTCTCATTGGTAGGCAGAGCATAACTCTCTGTAGACACTCTACCCTTTGTCCATTTCATTAAATTCACTACTTTTTCAAACTTCAACAACAAAGGCAGAAACAGCCTGGTCTCATCAGATTGGCCAGAGAGACTATTTCTGCTTTTCATTGTTGCAGATACTTCTTTCTGTACATTTGGGGTTCTTGTTTAGATGTTCAAAAAATATTTTAAGTCGTGTTCGTTTATTATCTTTGAGGCTTCAGGCTATGTTAATGGGAGTTACTATTTCAGAATCTGAAAAAATTAAAATGCCATGTGGCAAGAGAATAACACAGTAAAATATAGATTGTTTATACAATTGATTTTCTTCTTAAAATAGCTCCTGATAGCAATTATTATTATCAGTAATCACGAACATTTACAAATATCTACAGAGAATTTATACAGTGGTAAGTTACTTTATAGAAACTATCTCCCATAATTCTCATTACAATTATATGATACCAAGGCCATTATAGACAGAAACTAGCCATCAGTGATAAATAAATTTGCTAGAGAGAAAGAGTCCATAGAAATGTTTCTCTTGAACCCTTTCTCAGAGAACTCCACCAGTGCCTGGCTGTTGAGTCCTACATGATACTGCCTTCTACTCAGAACTCTGCCCAAGCTTTGAGAGCTCCTGTTAGGAGTCCCAAATATGCAGGTTAATAAGAAAATGCAGTTCTGGAGCCAAGTGGTGATGAGATATTTCCGAATTCCAGTGATGTGGTGAACGAGAAGAGCAGACAAAGAATAGCCTATTCCGAAGAGACAAAAAATGGGAGAGCATAATAAATCACAAGGGACGTGACAGTGCAGCTGAAGAATTGGGGAAATAGAAAAGCAATACAATGAAATAGAGTGAGAGTTTAAGGGACCTCACTGTGGCTGCCCAGAGGCAGTCTCCAGAATACCATGACTCTTCAATTAGCAAAGCCAAGGATGCTGACATGGTTGACACGACAAACAAGGAACTCAAAAGTCAGCTCGTAAAATTGGCCAATGGCTTCAAAGAAGGAGTAGACAAGAAGAGGAATAAAAGAAAGAAATCAGCTCAGTATGTGAATAGGAAAGCCAGCAGAGCAGAAGACAAGCCAAAAGCACTGAGGAAACAATCCATAAGGAAATAGAAATTTCTAAACAAAATGAAATCATCAAAGACCACAACAGACTAGAAATGAAAACCTCAGTGAAAAAATCTAAAACACCCCAGAAGCATCACCAACCAACTGAATCTAGCAGAGGAAAGAATGTTAATGAAACACGAGGTTGAGAAAATACTACATTTAGACACCAATACAAAAAAAAATTACGATCACAAATTCTAAGACATGATTAAGAGGGAGATCTTAAGAATTTATGAGGACAAAGAGGTTTCTGAAATAAAACTCAAAGCATATAAAATATATTCAATAATACTATATTATAAACTTTTCTAAATATGGAAGGGAAGGAGACAGCCAAGTTCAAAAAACCCCAAGATACATGACCAGAGGAAAATCTCCTGTGACACACCATAGTTAAAATACTAGCAGTACAAGAACTCAAAAGGCTGTAAGGGAAAAATAGCACATAAAAATCAAACACATCAGAGTAATTTCAGAGCTCTCAGCAGAAACCTAAAAGCCAAGAAGACATAGAAAGATACAGAAGGCTTTAAAAAAAGTAACTGCCAACTAAGATGGCAAGATCCATCAAATTTACCTTTTAAAGTAAGGAGAAAGAAAAAAAAATCATGAGAAGCACAAGGAGATAGCAATTCGGACCACAAAGTCAGCGTCGTAGAAATATTTTAAAAGCATGCTAACCAGAGTAGGAAGAAAGATGGCCTCGGTGACAAGGGCTTGGGAATCATTGCATATTCCAGGAGGAATAGATGGACAGAGGAGAAGTAACTAGGAATTGATCATATCCTGCTCCGCACAACAGCCAGCCCATAGTACATATGTGGGAGCAAAAGAACAAGAAGCAAGGGGTTGGGGATTTAGCTCAGTGGTAGAGCGCTTGCCTAGCAAGCTCAAGGCCCTGGGTTCGGTCCTCAGCTCCGGAAGAAAAAAAAAAAAAAAGAAAAAGAACAAGAAGCAAAGAAGCCCATCAGAAAAGCAACACTGTGACTACAAGAACCAAGAAACCCTTGTCACTAAAGGCCTAGGGTGCAAATTATGCCAATTCTCCAGGTGAAAGATGTGCATTGAACAGAACAGCAGGATGTACGTCTGGGTTTGGATTGCTCTTGTTTTCTTACGATCTTAAGGTGAAAATGAATGTACAATTAACTGTGAGTGTTGGGATATTATAGCAATCTAAACCGAGAGTTCATAGCTGTCAGTACAGAGATTTAAAACTCTAGAGAATGCAAAAAAGAAATGAATTCACTTCAAGTGCTCAAAAAAAAAATAGCAACATTCCGAAACAAAAGAAGAAGAAAATGAATAAGAATATATGCTAGCGTCTATATTGGCATCAGTGTCTGTCCTAGGAGATAGCATATTCCAATATGTTGGTATTTCTTTTTGGCTAAGCCATCAGTAGGTGATCATTTTCTACTTTTTTACCTCAATGTAAAATGATTCAATCATTACATAGTTTAGAGAACATCCTGAAATACTAATCTTAACAGTATGGCTGCAGCCAAACAATCAATTCTCGCTCTCCCTCTCCCTCTCCCTCTCCTTCTCCCTGTTCCTTCCCTTCCCCCTCTCCCCCTCTCCCCTCCCTCTCCCTGTACTTCCCCCTCCTCCTCCCCTTCCCCCTCTCCCTCTTCCTCTCCCTCTTCTTCCCCTGCTCCCTCTCCCTGTCTCTCTCTCTTTCACTCTCTCCTTAAAAAAATATAAAGAAAGAAAAATATTTCCTGAAAGCACATTTCACAGCTTGAAAAAGCACACAGAAACCTAAACATATGCACATAATTTAGGGTTAGGGTTACAGTATACTGTGCCCACTTTTACCAAGCCTATACAACTCCCAGCACAGGTAGTCCAGGATCTACCGCAGCAAACATGAGCTATGTGTGAAGAAGTGGATATGCCTGGGTTGAAACCAAGCTTCATCTACAGAATCTGATGGGAGAACAAATAGAGTTTAAGGTGGACACAGAAGAATCTGCAATATTTTTCTAAATATTTGTTTAGAAAATTCTTCCACCATTGTGTCGTAGAAGCAAGAATCTTTCTGCACTGTCCCCCACTGCTTGTTGCATCTAGCATAAAGCCTTAGATATGTTATATATACCTGAATATTTGAGTAAATAAAGAATGACTAAAAGCTTGTACTATGCTAAGGAGAGAGAGGCTTCTAGAAGGTTGTTTTCTGTCTTCTATGCTTCACTCTTCGCATTTATTGATATTAGTAATTTATTTGCTACATGTTCTGCTTTCAGAATTCGAACAATCTGAAATGACAACCCCATTATCTCTCAAAGGTTGTTTAATTCCTCTCTTTATCCTTGCAATGAAATTCACCTCTCCTATTAACTTCTGTAACTTATTACATTCTCTCCCTTAACCTAAAGGGTCCGAGAGGCTTCTAGAATCCTGATATCACTGTGGGACTAAACATTTGACTATGACAGATCTGACAGAGCTAATGTCATTCCCTTCAGTGGCAACTCGTGATTTTCAAGTTTTCATCTCTGCTGGGGGAGTTATAAACTGTGCACTTTGAATTTATAGATATTCAATGGGGACTCTGACAAAACAGGCTCATCCCTGTGAGGAATGGATGAGTCAGGCAGAGAAGCCTAGCCATCATAGGAGGCCCAGGGAGGATTTGCTTTGAGCTCCTGACAACTTTTTGCTTGCATATACCTCTCAAATTTTCGATTGTATTGGCTATTTTCTTTACTGCAGTGATGAAAGACTTAACAAAGATCAGCTTCAGTTTAACAAGAAATGCTGTCTCCCTGGTGGGGAAAGTGTGGTGAAGGGAACCGAGTGCTTAGTTCATTGTATCCTTGTAGAAAAAGCAGGGGGTGCTGGGGCAATGGAATGGCTCAGTAGATAAGAGTATTTGCCCATGCAGAGGACTCAGTCAGCTCTCAGCACTTAGCAGATCCTTCAGCCACTTCATCGGTAACTCCAGGTCTAGGAGAGCCAACATTCTCATTTGGTCTCCACAGGAACTTGCACACATGTTGGGACACACACACACACACGTGTGTGTGTGTGTGTGTGTGTGTGTGTGTGTGTGTGTGTGTGTGTGTGTGTGTGTGTGTGTGTATACAATGAGAAGGCGGGAAGCAGGAAAGAGAGGACAGGAAATGGGTTCAGGCTAGAGGACTTAAGTCCCACCTGACTCACTTCTACCAAAAAGGTTCCACTTCCTATATGTTCCAAAGTCTCCAAGAATACCACCACTCTCTAGAGACTTTGTTGTAACACAAGGGCCTCTAGGTACCCTTCATATCCATACCAAGTCCCCTTAGCCTCCTTCTCCTAGGATCCAGGAGTCCTTTTATGTTCTAATAATATATCCACAGTTTGGCACTAGCCACCTCCAGGTGGTTTCTTTTAGCCATCTTTAGAACTCTATGAAACAAATCTCCTTATTCCTTCTCAATACTACATAATACATACTGTTTCTCATGACCAGATCATACAGACCTTTCCAGACTGGTCCTCGCCCCCTCTGTGTGCATTAATAGCCCCACACTCTGCTGTCTTGTCCTATGAACCTCAACACACATCTTTGAGTTCACATAACTTAGGTCAGTCTACATTTCTTTGGAGAAGTTCCTCAAGGCCACTGCATTGAACACATCCTCCATCATGAGCTAGTATGAACCACAGACTTTCTCCCTGGATGCAAAGACCATACCCTGATGCCTTCCTCTTCTTTCCTATTGATGAATTTCTAACTCATTTTTGATATGATCAATATCTCTCACATAATCACATAATTGCCATTGCTGAAGCACAAAATGAATTACTCTGTTCAGATTTGCGTCCTACTAAAGGTTATGTTTCCATATTGTAGTGATTAAAATTCATTCTTTAAAAAATGCCAGAACAATGAAAATGTGGCCAGTCTAATGGGTTGACATGTCCTGAAACCCAAAGCCTCTATAAAAGACACAGGAGGAGTACGTGGGTACTCTGACCACATGTGCAACAAATTGGAAGATAACAGAATACACTGAGCTAATCGCATTTTATTTGAAATTGTTAGCATGACAAGAAGATATCAGACAGTAGCAACAGCCTTCATAATCACAGGCTTTTTATAGTTATGAATCCAAAAAAATATCTCAAATCAAAATAACTCTTCCCTCCTTTAACCAAGTTCTTATACATTTATCATCTTAATATTCTCCCCCACTTGAAGACATTTTAAAAATCAAGGCCAGCTCTTGAATTGAGAGACAGGGAAATTGGTATTTAAATAGAAGTAATGGGACTGGAGAGCTGGCTTAGCAGTTAAAAGTGTTTGCTGTTTTTTCAGATGATCTGAGTTTAGTTCCCAGCTCCTTGCTGGGCAGCTTGAAGTACCTGTAACCCCAGCCTCAGAAGATCCAGCTTCATCTTCATTACTACACCGACATCTGTAGTCATATAAATATCTACCTACCTATCTACACACACACACACACACACACACACACACACACACACACACACACACACACACTTAGTAATAAATATTAAATAAAGAAGTAATATAACCAAGGCAAGAAAGCCCTTGCTGTACTGCGACTAGAACACTATGCTTTCAGCTGCCCCATCCAAGCTAGTTTCTCACACCTTTATTCCTTCCCTTTGCTCCTAAGTCAGCCTAGAATTTAACCTCACAGGCTTACCAGATGCTAGCCTCTTTGCCAAACTCTAGTAAAGGTATGCAAAAGCCAAAGGAAATTTTGTTGGAAATTGATCTCACAGGCAGAAATCAAAATGACATCAGTTACAGTTAATAGCTGCTGCATTGTCTTGTGATGAAGGTTGGCACTGCCTCAAACGAGGTCAAATTCTGGCATCCACATGAAATAAATCCGAGACGGCTTATCTTTGTGAAGGAAGGAGACTATAAAATCACAATTGCCAGGATAGGAGAAAATTGGAGCTGATCTCCATGGCAACAAAAGAGTTATGTGGGTGAAGTAGGGGCACATAAAAATCTATGTGCACCACGTTAAAGGGAGAAAAATGGCAAGCAAACAAGAGACTGACATTCATCAGGAACTCCCTCAGAGGGCGGCAGCCTCAGAGACTCCTGCAGGCTGGGAGTCAGCAAAGAGACACGCCTGACAGGAAGCCAAAGTCTGGCTTATTTTTCTCTACGGATGTCCTGGTGGCTAAGGTACAGGAATACTATGTAGACTGGATTCCTCATCAGACTTTTGGGCCGTTTTTCTAGTGCTTGGTGAGTCTTATCTAGATGAAAGACTAAGGATATCAGACACCTTAGAAACACCAGAAATGTTTTTAAATTTGCCACTTTCCTTTATCCTAAGAGCCATGTTTCAGCCTCTTCTCATCCTCCTGATTTAGTCTTTCTTTACTCTTTTGTATTGCAGCTATTTAATTATTATTTATTTTTCCATTTTTATTGGATATTTTCTTTATCTACATTTTAAATATTATCCCCCTTCCCAGTTTCCCCTCCAGAAACCCCCTATCCCATCCCTCTACCCCATGCTCCATGAGGGTGCTCCCCCACCGACCCACTCTCTCCCCTCTCTCTGCCCTGGCATTCCCCTACACTGGGGCATCGAGCCTTCACAGGACCAAGGGACTCTCCTTCCATTGATGCCCAACAAGGCCATCCTCTGCTACATACGTGGCTGGAGCCATGGGTTACCCCATATGTACTCTTTGGTTGGTGGTTTAGTCCCTGGGAGCTCTGGGGTGTCTGATTGGTTGATATTGTTGTTCTTCCTATGAGGTTGCAAATCCCCTCAGCTACCTAAGTCCTTTCTCTAACTCCTCCACTCGGGACCTTGTTCTCAGTTCAATGGCTGTGAGTATCTATGACTTATCTATCTAGCAGCTAAGTGTGTGCATGTGTATGTGTGTGAGACAGCAGGAACACGAAGGTCAGGGGACAGCTGTGGGAATCAGTTCTCTCCTTCTATCGTGTGGGTCGTAGGGATCAGGTTTGGTGGCAATCACCTTTATCTGCTGGGCCACTTTTCTGACCCCTTTTTTCCTATTCTTATATTCCCCTACTCCAATGCTTTTGTGATTTCATTGTTTATTAAAACCAAGCCAGTATAAAATAAAAAAAGATATATATATATATATATATATATATATATATATATATATATCCCTTTCTGCCCAAATACATGTCATATTTCCATGACAACCTTCATGTCTCCAGGACCTCACCCTTTCTTGGAACTCCAGATCACAGTACCTGCTACTCCAGTAGTCTTTATAGGCTGTATCCCCCAATCCTCTAACTATTTCTTGCTAACCCATCCCTCATTGAGGGAGGATGTAAATCCACTCCCAGAAGCCTCCCCTGGAAGTGCCCACCACTTCAAGGGTCAGATGTCCCCAAGAACATACTTTCATGACAACATCATTAATGAAACACAGATGCGTTTTGTACTGAACTTCTGTCCCCTGCTCTCACCTGTCGCCTCTGCCATGCTTTGTGCTCATCTGCAAGCTTACCTCTTGCCAAAGACCTGGTGTCTAGCATCCAGTCCACATTCAATGCATATTGATGTGCTGAAATGTATTCAAGATAAACATTCCTTGCAAATGTTTTCCAGGTACCTGCTGGGTGCCATGTCTCACTCAAAGCTTATTAGCTGTAGTTAAATAGCTCAAGCATTTTTATGTTCATGTATTGTAACCATTATGATTCATTTCTGTATTTTTCATTATTTAGGGTTTCCATAACCTCAAAGAAGCATTTGATATACGTGTGTGTGTGTGTGTGTGTGTGTGTGTGTGTGTGTGTAAAGTTTCTCACATCTTTATTAGCTCCCTTTGCTCCTAAGCCAACCTAGAATATAACCTCACAGGCATAACAAACTCTAGTCAAGGTACGGAAAGCCATACCATAAACATATATATTTAATAATGTGTATCAACTCTTACACCTAAGGCTAAGGAATCAGAGCAGAGGAGGGAGAGGAAAGATTGTAAGAGTCAGAGGATCAAAAAGGGGAACAAGAATACCCTTGGCAGGGAATAGGGAGGCAAAGTTTAGAACAGAGGCAGAAGGAACACCCATTCAGAGCCTGCCCCACATGTGGCCTGTACATATACAGCCACAAAACTAGATAAAAGAAGTGCAGGCAGACAGGAACCAGATGTAGATCTCTCCTGAGAGACACACCCAGAATACAGCAAATACATAGGCGAATGCCAGCAGCAAACCACTGACCTGAGAACGGGACCCCCGTTGAAGGAATCAGAGAAAGGATTGGAAGAGCTTGAAGGGGCTCAAGACCCCATATGAACAACAATGCCAACCAAACAGAGCTTCTAGGGACTAAGCCACTATCCAAAGACTATACATGGACTGACCCTGGGCTCCAACCATATAGGTAGCAATGAATAGCCTAGTAATATTACCAGTGGAAGGGGAAGTCCTTGGACCTGCTAAGACTGAACACCTAGTGATCGTGATTGTTGTGGTGGCAATGGTGGGAGGATGGAGAGGGGAAGCCCATATAGAAGGGAAGGGAGAGGTGTTAAGGGATGTTGGCCCTTAAACCAGGAAGGGGAATAACAATTGAAATGTAAGTAAGAAATACTCAAGTTAATAAAGAAAAAAAAAAAAAGAAAGAAAGAAAGAAAGAAAGAAAGAAAGAAAGAAAGAAAGGAAGCAAGAAAGAAAAAAAGAAAGAAAGTTTGCTATAGAATTGTGTACTCTATAAATGTAGGGGAATCTAAGCCCATGAAGCCTCACCAATATGACTTCCTAAATAAGACAAGAACAATGAACGGGAGGACAATAAAATCAATGTGCATGCTAACATGAAAAGGAGAAAACGCATGAGGCCTCCTCAACCTTAGATAAAGAACTAGAGGCAAATGGGAAAAGTTAAGAGTAGGAAAAATGGTCTTCTCCAAGAAAAAGCCTCTAATTGGTTATGCAATACCAAGTGGCCATGTCTGTTCTGAGATCATATACATACAGGTAACACTATGTGGACTGGTATATATAGAGGTAAGGGATGCATGAGATAGGTTAGAGAAAGGAAAGGTAGGAGGAGAAAAGATAAAATATTATTAGAAATAAAACAATTATGTGCACATAATAGTGCATGTACCCTTGGAAGAAATGGTTTTCTGAAACTGGAGTTGTTAACAGTTGTGAAACACCTAACGTGGGTCCTAGGAACCCAGCTCCATGCTACATGTTTTTAAACACTGAGCTGCTTCTTAAACCCTCAAAGGAATTTCCTGATGTTACATATGTATGCATATGTATACATATAAATTTCTAAAGATAGAAAAGCATGCAGAAGCACTCAAATAGGTGTTCTATATATTCTACATACCTTTTGACTCAGAACAACTGTTTGAGGATCACCTTAAATTAGAAGATGGACAGAAAAGAGAGTACACGGACACACAAAACTTACAAAACTATCCATAGTGACTTATTTATAAACATCCTAAGCCAGACAGGATGTGTTTTTCAATGGCAGTATAGTGGAGCAGAAGAGTACAGATCTCCTTTCCCAATAAAAACACTAACAATTTCCTTCTGAGACAGAAAAATCAGAAATGAATTGAAAAATCTCCTGAAAAAATAAACCAGACTCATGGAAATGAGTAGAGAAATTTGAGCTACTCCTGTCAGACAGAGGACCTTGGCTCAGGATCATGCAAGTAAGAAAAGGGCCTCCCAGTTCCATAGTCTAGGAGGAGTAAGGAAGTTCTTCACTTTTCTAGTGTCCCACATTTTCCAAGGAGGCTCCAAGAATACTGACTTTTGTTACTTATCCCTAGAGCTCTGGTGGCTTCAGTCCACTCTAACTGTTCCAGGGGAAGTGGAAGCAATATCTTGTGGACTGATAGAGGACACAGACAGGATATTCTTTTCACAATATAAACTCAGAGCAAGCCATTGAGATGCCTCAGCTTTAAAATTCTATGTTAGAAAGAAAGATATAGTCTGTGCATTCCATGTGCAGGGGTCCTGAGAGAATGGCCACCTTTCTTATCAGCCTCACCCCTGTGGTAAGACCAGGAAGAGAAAGGGTAAATTGACTGGCTTTATCTGGGAGACATTGCTTCCTTCCCCAACCTCCTCCAATCTCCCACTCAGTGCACAACTAGAAGACAATGTCTGTAGCTGCCTGCTATTCCACAGAAAGAAGAAAGAGTTTTTAGAGGCTGCCAGGGTCTCAGGGCTGGTATAGTCTTTCTGAGCCCACTCTATGAAGAAGAGGTGAAGCAATTGATTCATCTGCTGTGCAGACACCAAAACAAAGAGTCAGGCAAAATGAAGAATCAGCTGAAGATCTTTTGAACAAAGAAATAAGAAAATATCTCAAAGCAGTTGCTAATGAAAAGAGGATTATGATTCATCTGATGGGGGAGGAAATAGATCCAGAGTACAAAGTGTGGGCAAAACGATAACTCCAGCAAACGGTTTTCAAATATTAAAAGTCCTACCTTTTAATATTCCTCTATATCTTGTAAATAAAGTGTGAAGGTCTTCAGAAATCAGTTCTTATCATCCAGTTCTGCTTAGCAACCAAGAACAATAACAAATTGTCTATGCTGCCTCCCAAACTTTAAAAAAAATCCAAAATTGACGGCCAATTTCTCCCAAATGCATTATTCAGAGAGCAAAGCCAGTTGAAGGGACAACAGAAGATGAAACTTTTTGATGATATGGTTCAAACCCAGAGCACTCCACCACTGGCCTGTACCCTAAGCACCATAAATTATAAAGCTAAAAACCAATATCCCTTATAAATATGAAAGTACTTACAAGTTTTGTAGCTATTAAAATGGTACATTGAAAGGATTACAACAGTAAGAAAGAGGGATCAATCAGTGCACAAGAAATGGTCCAATATGAAGGTCAGTCAACATGATGCATTCTCTCAGAATATAGGTTAAAATGGCACAATCATTTTGATGAGTGAAAGTGTCATTTGGTGACAGCAAATGTTCTTCTACAACAAAAACTCCAAATAACTAGAGACAAAAGAAAGTTGTCTCGATCTAATAAAGGCCACATATAAAAATCCCACAACTAACATAAGCAAAGGGGGAGGGGAAACCTTTTCTCCAGCCAGCAGCATAATAAGAGCATCTACTCCCGTCAGTACTGGAAGTCCATGCCAAAACAACTAGGCAAGAAAAATAAAGAGGAGTTAAATAGTCTCTATTTGCAGATGATATAATTAGGTGTAAAGAAAAAAAAAACCTTTACAATGCTCTATAAAAGTCTGTTAGGTATCTTGTACAAGTTCTGTAAATTAAGAGATGAAAGCCAGTGGTGTTTTGATATCTTAACAACTATCTGAAACTGAACTCAATTAAATGATCCCATTTTCAACATCATCAAAAGGAATCAAATACAAGGAACTCAACTAAGGAAAGGAAAGTCTTTGTAATGGTAACTATAAAACAAATTAAATAAGACACGGATACATAGAAACATCTGTTTTCACAGACTTGCAGACTTAATAATGCTAAAATGTCTAATACCCCAGGCAATCCACATACTCACTGTAATTCTTAAAATCTGGATGGGTGGGCATTTCCAGTAGGAAAGAAGGAGGGAAGGAAGGAAGGAAGAAGGGAGAGGGGAGGAAAGTAAGGAGGGTGGGAGAGAGGAAAGGAGCGGGGAGATGAGAGAGAAAACAAAGGGAAGAGAAATGGGTAAAGAAGGGGAGAGAATTGGGAGGGAGGATGGAAGGAGAGAAAAAGAAAAAAGAAGGAAGGGAAGAGAGAGGAAAAGGAGGAGGGAGGGAAGAAGAAAGACGGAAGGGAGGGAGGACAGAGTCACAGACACAGAGAGGAACTTATAAAATGATGAAAATCAGACAGCAATTTATTAAAAAATGTTAGTGAACCTCAGGATACAAACACTACATATTTATATACATACACATTGGGCAACAACCCAGAAACAAGTAAGCAAATGTGACACAAAATAGAAACAAAGAAACAACAAAATTGGAAATCCTGGGGACTGAGAATAATGTCATCGGAGGAAACAATTCAACTGAAAGCTTCAACATCCAGCTCCATCCAGGAACAATAGTTGAGCTTAAAGGCAGAACATTTGAATTCTGAAATAAAAACAATAACAGATAAAGTGCACTAAATGGAATGAAGAAGGCTGTGAGAACTATGGGACTGCAACAGACAAGGACAATTATTACAGGACTCAGTGGGAACAATGAAGATTCAGTTCTGGGCTTGTGTCAGGCACAGACTGTGACAAATGTCTCCTTTAAAGGCTCACTCCCTTGGACTGGCTTCTTCCTCCGGGACTGGCTTCTTCCTCCCATGCTTCATCTCCACGTTTACATCATCTCCCAGAAGTCTCATCAAATTATACATCTGTCAGTGGATTAGGGCAGAGCCTTCATGATTAATTCCATCCCAAAATTTCCAGTTTTGAACTTTCCACTGAGAACCAATCTTCAATCCATAAGCCTTCAGGGGACATTTTCTCACAATACCAAAGCACTGTGGCTCACATGTCTTGTGTATGTATGTAGTCTTAGACAACATGGCCACTCTGGAGGCCAGTGTAGAGTTATCAAAGTTGGCAATCTCATTTCATAAGCAAAATTTAAAGCCACACTTGTGTCAACGAGCAATTAAGGTGACAACTTTAGCTCCTAATTTTTCTTTTATTAATCTCCCTGCTCAAAATAATGCAAGAAGGCACCTCCATGATGTCCATGAGAACTGGGCTCTGACAACCACGCTAAAATCCTTGTCATGCTTTATTTAACATCATCTTCATAACTACTCAAAGTGTTTATAATTACAACACTCATGTGAACTCATGTGACTGAAGAATTGAAGTGGTTCCTGTAATTATCCCTTTGCATCTTCCAGGTGGCAAGTCATAGACTGGAGTTATGAAATAATGAGTTAGCATGTGCTCTCTCCCCACCCCAGCTACTTCACAGTTACATGGATGTCACTGGGCGATAACAGGGTGGGAGTAAGGGAGGGAATTAGAAGAAAATGGAGATTATATGAAGTCAGGAGGTCTGTTATTCCTCATGGGATTGATGTCATTAGTTCAAGTTGGGGTATGGTGGGGCTCCCACCTCTGGCTCTATTGTCCCCTAAACCAGATACAGGATGTTTTATGTAAAGCAGTCAGTGTGCCCTTGATGGTGAGATTCCTCAGACTATGAAATATTAGAAACACATGCCTATTATTTTTAAGCCACTCAGCCTATAGTGTTCTGCCAGGGCAAACAAGATTCAGCACAGAGGACTTAATGCAAGACTCCTGTGTTCTGGGGCTTCAGACCCAGCCAAGGCCTGTGCACAGGAATCTCAGGAATGCAGTTTTGCAGTTCCAACCAGAATGTGATGAGTAGTGATGGTCAACATGGTCAGACTTAAAATCACCATGGAAACATACCTCACATCAACTCTATAAAAGGGTTTCCAGGAAGATCTGAGATCAGAAGGTCCACCACGCACATGGGCAGCACCATTGCACGGCCTGTGGTCCTAGGCTAAATAAAAGAGGAAAAAGAGCTGAGGACCAGCATCCCTCTCTCTCTGCTTCTACAGGCACAGTAACCAGCTACCTCACAGCCCTGCCATCATGACTTCTCTGACATGATGTTGTGCACCCTAGAACTATGAACCAACACAAACTCTTTGTCACTTAAGATTTTCTGGCAGGTATTTTGTCACAGCAACAAGAAAAGTAGCTAAGATACAGAGATAAGGGGCTGGTGAGAAGACTCTTCAGTTAACTTTCCACTTTTGCAAAGGACCCAGAACCAATTCCCATTACCCACATGATGGCTCACAACCATGGTGATTACCTGTGACTCCAGTTCTGAAGCTCTCTCCTCTCCTCTGTGGACTCCTGCCTGTGTGTGGTACACAGACATTTATATATGCACACATACACAGAGTAAGCATCTTTTCAAGGAGATATGCTAGACCCTAGCAAAATAGAAGCCACACATAGCATCCCAGGAACTCTGCTCCTTTGGTACTCAGCCTTTATTACCCTGAGCTTTTAATTAATGATACAACAGAAATGGCGATACCCAGGGGCTGGCTGAAGCACCAAGATGCTGTCTTCAGGACATGAAACAGTGGCAGTCTGAGTCCTCTAGGTACAGCATGGCATACTAGTAGTTAACAAAGTCACATCACTTCTTCAAGTTCCCAGGACTAAGAACATGCAGACAAGTTTAGGAACTGAATGGTGACATTAAATTTACAGTTTGGGACTAATTAATTTTTGTTTCATTTTTATATGCATTGCTGGGTTTAAAGACAGGATCTCAGGCCCACTGGGTGAGGGCTCCACACTGAAATCGGTAGACATATTCTGGGTACTAACTTCCTCACAAGTCTCAGCCTCCTCCGCATCCATGCATGTCTGTGATCAAAGGAGTGGTACACCAGAGCCAGGAGATGACTCAGTCATCAAAATGCTTGCTGTGAAATCATGATTACATGAGTTCAATCTTCCAGCACCCACATAAATGCCAGGAGTAGCAATGTGCCTTCCATGCCACCATGGAAGAAGAAGTTACAGGAAAATTCTTGGGGCTCACTGGTCAAATGACCTAACAAAGTTGCTCATCTCCACATTCAATGAGAGAGCCTACCTCAAAAAAATAAATGGACTGACAGAGAGGAAGACACACGGATTTGACCACTAACCTACACACATATATATGTGGATACATACATTAACATCCCCTCATCCCCCCCACACACATACAAAAGTGTGTTTCATGACAAGGGTTTCTAACTCTGCAGGTTGGTAAAGAGATTCATAAATGTGTGTGTGTGTGTGTGTGTGTGTGTGTGTGTGTGTGTGTGTGTGTGTGTGTGTGTGTATACCATAGCTTTCTCTATGACACAGGGACCTCCAGGGACACTCCCAATTCTTTGGTTACAGGGCACAAATCATATTCTTTCTATAAGAACTCATAAGACCTGATCCCTATCATGATCATCTCAGTGATGCCTTATATAGAGTTTTGGTCCTGTGGTTATGTTGTATGTCATGATGAATGCTTTCCAGAGTCATCATGGATCAAACACAGAATTATAAAGCAACAGCACCCTACTAGAAATATTTAATATTAAAGTTAAGTAGTATGTTGATTTGTTTAATTTTATCATCTCATACTTGAAAAACCAAGTGGAAAAATATTACTACACTCATGATGAAGACAGATTAATACTTAAATATGGTCAATGACTCGAGGCACATTGTGAACAAGACTTAAATTAGTCTTTAAATTTAACAAGGAAATTGTGCTACCAAAAAATAAGTATAGCTAGCACATTTTGATTTTGTAACTTTGAGAAACCGAAGCCTCCATTTTTGGTGGACTGGTTCCCATTCTCTGCCAGGAGGACAGCATACTCTTCTGGGTTGAACCATAAATGAGAAGACTCGGTGGACTTGCTAATATAATTTGTAAGATCTGGTGAAGAAGTGAAGACATTAGACAATTTGAGGAATGTCATAAAAAATGTTGGATTCCTCTCAATGCACTGAGGGCATGAAGCTTTGTGGGGGAGCTTCTCTCAGTCAAAAGCTCCAGCTTAGATGTCACCTTATAGGATGTAGGGCAAAATAGATTCTACACCAACATCTATGTTCTCTTGCACACAATTTATACTATCAGAGTTACAGCCATCAAGAAGAATGAAGTTCTGTCAATTGCAGGAAAATGGATGTGACTGGAAATGACCATATTAAGTGGATTAAGTTACACGCAGAAAGACAAAGAGCACATTTTCTGCCATTTGTGGGTCATAGATTTCATACAGACATACAATCTCAAATGAAAGTAGGAAAATGTCTAGAGAATAAAAGTGGACAAAAAGGAGTCAGAAATGGAGGGGGTGGTTATTGGCTACAGGGTAGGGTTATATTCATAGCATATTATACATAAAAGTGGCCTTATGTAATTCTATATCATAAAATTCTTTAGAATTTGCTCTTGCTACAAAGAAAGTAGTTCTCTTTATTCCAGCAGATGCCCATGGGAAAACTGATCAGCCAATAGAATATTATCACTGTGGGAAAATAGGAATCTCATTAGCACCTGGGGACAGGCAGCAGCATATCGTATGTAGCCCACTGCTGTGGCTGCAGTGGCACTTCTAGGCATCTGACTTTCCAGTGCTGACAACCCTACTCTTCAACATTGGGAGGAAATCCATATTTTCTGTTAACCATCTCCATGTTCTAAATATGTGTAGTTTGTTTTAGGATTTTCTACACTGAAGACAATAATCTATCGTCGATCATCTTGATCGTGAATGTTAAGTATTTGTTTTTTTTCCAAGTTTCCTGTGAGTGTACACATAAACCACTTATGAGCCAGAATAAACTGTTTACATCTGAGTCCTAGGAGACATTAAAGTGGCTGCCGTGCTGAATTCTCCAGAGTACCTGTGGCTTGCTCAAAGCTGAGCTAGCAAGCCATAGGACAGCAGAACCACATCTGAAATGACATTCAGATAAATAGACTTGTCCTCAAATCTGGAAGATACAGGGACCTCTCAGTGACTTTCAGAAAGGTCAAGGGAACATAATAAAGTTGACTGTCAAATCAGAATGAAGCCAAAGGCCAGAGAATTTACTACTCTAAGAAGCAAAGCAGCCCTTACCCACATATACATTCACAATTCCTTAAAAAAAAGTTTGAATCAAACTTTACTTGATTTTCAACTTTCTTGTTTGATTGTGATTTCTAACTCTGTTGGGTTATATTTCTCATGACAAAAATGTTAAGAGTCACTGGGTCCTCCCATGGGACTTACTGAGGTTCAGACAATGGCCACAAAAAGTTTCACTGACAAGATAACATCAGTAGCTATCACCAGTCTCACCCTCCTGACCACTGCATTTCAGGCCTTTAGAACACATCTTATTATAGATGAGATGTTTAATACTGGTGTAATAGACCAAGTAATGAAGTAATTCTATCCAGTAAGTGTCTTTGCTCAATGGCAGTGTGAGATGCTTGGTATGTTAAAGGCACTAACCATTCACCTACTGAGTACAGACTCAACCTATTCACATATCCTCAGCTCTGCCTAACAGTATCGTTCCCCTTGCATGACTGACAGAAAATCAAGTAGTCTGGCAAGTATAAGTGTGCTCAGAGAAAACAGCCCTACCCTCATCCTGACATTGCTTTCTGATTGCCTCTCCAATGGTGTTCATAAATTGTTTTCTCTTTGATAGCAGTTGATGTGGCGACCCATGGGAATGGGTTCTGGTTAATGAGACTCCATGAGAACTCCACAGGTAGCCATTGCGGCAAATGTTTCTTTGAAGACAGAAGACAGATAAGCAGACTACAGAGATCTGCTTCCCTTCTATCCTGCTCTCCTGCCCTGACTTTGGTCCTTAAATTCTCACTCCTATGTAAAGACAATCATGTTACTATTATTTTATGGAAGGGTGGTTTGTGGTTGTGGCAGCTTCTTGGCTCTGTGAGAGAAAAATAAAGAGATTCACAGATTAAAAAACAATAGAAAAAAATCAGCCACGGAACTGTCAAGCAGTTGAACTAAGTAGCTTGGGACATCTCTTGGCTCAAAACATCTGCTAAATGGAATTAGAAGTGTTTGCCATGTGAGTTAATTTCAGTCAGTGATCTGTCTCTTGAAAATTTGAAGCATCTAAATGGATTTAATTGTCACTGTCTTGCTAAAGCTCTGAATCTTTAAGGGCTAGCCAGTGAGGGTAAAGCTTCCAGCCCAGTCACCACAGTGATTTCTCCATATCCTGTGATTAGAACATGTGGTGTCTTGGACAATAGATGGGGCTCTGGTGGGTAACCCACCATGGTGACATTTCCTATACTATTTTGTGGGCTTTGTGGGAAGCCTATCCTGGCCCTGAGGTTTTGTTTAATATACTATAACTTCAGGAAATTTCTTTAGCCAATTATATTTTATAATTTTATTTTCTAGCCCAAAAGCTCTTTTAAAATTCTGTCATTAGGAGTTGGGGAGATGGTTCAGCAGTTAAAAGCTTTGGCTGTTCTTTTAGAGGACCTCGGTCAAATTCCCAGGATTGTATGAAGGCACTGTTTCCCTTGAAAACTCAGTCACCAGTGTTGTGCTTGTAGATTATTCCTCCATTGTTTTAAGCCCAAACTGAAGCAAATCACCAAAGTCAGGTGGAGAGGAACAATGTAAAGAGGTGTGTAAGCTGAGGCCTCTCTGTGCATAATCAAACTGATATTTAAAACCAACAGAGCACCAGGGAGCTCAAAAGGAAAAATAGGGAGTTGAATAGTTAGGTGCTTCTACTTCTCCATGAAAGCAACCCTTCTGCTTTGTCTGCCAAGGGTGGTTTAGGCAGAAATGATGGTGTCATTCATTAAAGAGACTAATAAACGTGAGGGCTGGCCAGTAGAACTATCTTACTTTGTGAATACAATAGGCCTGGTCTGAGGATTGGCTTTAGAGAAGACAGATATGAATTCAAATGCTGTCTTTGCTGCTGAAGTAGGCATGGGCATAACTGGATATAATGTTTGGTCTCAGCATGGACATGGCAATTAAATGAGTGGGGTCAAGGACCCCTACCAAGAAGAAACTTATGAAATATTGGCTGAGAGCTATGAGAGGCTCATGAATAGGGGTCCTAAGGATGATGTGAACTATGGTATAGGGCAGTAAAGGAAGCTGGGTATGGGGTATTGGCTTGGAATCCCAGCATCCTGGAGGGGAAGACAGAAGGATACATTCAAGGACGTCTATCAAGTCTCTGACTAGATGAGAAGTTCCAGGTCAGCCTGGGCTACCTGAGAGACTACCCTAAAGAACAAGTCAAACAAGTCACATGTCAAATGGGAAAATAATTTCTACAGTGTTAGAAAAACAAGAACAAAAATAAAACCCTGTAGTTTAAAATCTGTGGTTCTGGGTGTTGAAGCAATGACTATGTGGGCAAGAATGCATGCTGTGCATGAAGACTTGAACTTAGATCCAATCACCACAGAGAAAGATGAGTGTGATTGCACGAGTGCTGTGAAGAGCCAAGTGGGGGGGTCACTGAAGCTTGGGGGTGCCATCTTAGCTCCAGATCCTATGAGAGACCCTGTTTCAAAGGAAGAAAGAGAGTGATGGATCAGCATATCTGATACTCTCTTTTCGGCCTCTACATTCCTGGGCATTTGCACCAGCATACACACATGTGCCTCCTTCCTCCCACACCCCCCTACACACACACACACACACACACACACACACACACACACACACACACTCACACACTCACTCACTCACACACACACATACGTCAACTCCTGGACTAAGCACAGTACAAACCTTGGTAGCATAATGATGTTTTCTATCTTTTAAAGGAAAGACAAAGAGACAAAGAGACCTTAACAGTTTTCATTTCCTTTCTATGACTAATGAGGTTGAAAAGAGTGTGTACATGTGTGTATGAGAGAGGGGGGGTAGATTTCTGAGATATAGAGAAAAAGTAAATGCCTGTCTTAAGAGACAGGTCCCTTCTGTAAAACAACCAGCCTCACCACCAAGCCAGAACTCCCATGTCCTCCTCCAGGATCTAGTCAGGTAAGTGGACAAGTAAACCCAGAGCCAGAAAGACAAGTGTCTCACATTCTCTCTCATCAGAGGCTCCTACCACCAACCCCTTGTCAAGGAAACTTCTCCTGAACTTAAGGATCAGGGAACATTTGTTTTGGAAGAAAGAAAAGAAAGAAAAAGCTAGAGGATCGGAGAGCTTATAGTAAAATTTTGTCTCCTAGCAGTCTTAGAAATTATATCCACAAATTCTCACCAACATAATTAGCTAACTATGAACTGAACCAATACAAGTGTTTAAATATGGAATCAACAATAGACAGTGGACAGGGGACCATGGGGCCTTAACACAAAAACTTTAACAACTAAGGAATGCTCAGAGTAGGAGAAATAGTATTTTCTCAGAAAAAGCACATCAATTCATTATCCAGTGCCAAATGATCATCCCTGAAAACATACTCTGTGTGTGTGTGTGTGTGTGTGTGTGTGTGTGTGTAAGTGTATGTGTATATGTGTATGTATGTGTACAGACACACATACAACAGTCAATCAAATTGAAGCTATGTATTCTGTGAGTGAGTTTAGAATAAGGAAAGAGAAGGGGAATATTATATAATTTTGCTGTAATTTCAGAAATAAAGGAAAAATGAAGACATACAGGTTCTTCATATGCTGAATGAACAGGTCTATCCATGTTAATATAGGGATTGATGGGGCAGCAGCTCTGCAAATTAGCAGACTCTGAATATGAGTAGAGCTGAAGAGATAACTCCATAGGTAAGACTGCCTACTGTTCTTGCTAGGGACCAGAACTCACTTCCCTTCCCAGCACCTACATCAAACAGTTCATAATCACTCACATGTAACTCCAGTTTCTGGAGATCTGATGACTTTTTCTGGCCTCTGTAGGCCCCTATACTCCTGTGTGTGTGGTGTACCTAGAAGTATACTAAAACCTTAACAGTGGTTCAGTAAGTACTAAGAATCAACAGACTTTTCATCTTCTTCTGTATTCTTTCTATTTCTAGTCTTTCTATGTTGAGCATGCCAAAGATTTATTTATGTGTCCTTTATGAATTTATGGGCACATGTGGACACACATAGAGGCCAGAAAAGGGCATCTGGTATCCTTTTCTATGGTTCTCCACCTAGTCCTTTGAGACAAGGTCTCTCTCTAAATTTAGAGAGTCTCATTTGCTGGAGGTTGGAGGCTAGCAAGCTCTAGTGATGCCCTATCTCTGCTCTGCTCTCAGGGCTGGGCTTACAGTCATGTGCAGGATGCCCACTTCCCACACTGGTGCTGGGATCTGAAACCCTGCTCCCCACATTTGCACAACAAGTCCTCTTAACTTCTGCAGTAAACTAGGAGTGCTCACTCCCAATGGCCCAAGCGAACTGTTAAAATGTGTGAAGAGATGACATAGGTAAAAGTAGTTATTGAGTGACGTGCAAACAAACAGCGTCGCTATGTAAACCCAAAGGCCATGGCTCAGGAACAAGAACAGTTTGTGAGATTTCAACCCACGGCAAAGTCCAGGATGGTCTTGAGCAATAGTGTCTCTGAAAACGACTGAATACTTACGTTCAAATTTTCAAGATAATATGGCTTCCTCTGGGAGGTTATATAACCCTACCATTGCCCTGGATGTTTATTATGGGATGGATGTCCCTGGAGACACTAATGGGCATAACTATTAAAGCAAGCAGGGGAGGGGGGTGAAAAATTTAACATCTTGAAACATCCTATTTTCCCCAGATATGAATTCCAACAATCTAAATTAAGATGCAGAGGAGGAAAACCCCCCAAAGGGAGAAATTAGACTCTGAAAGTGCTTTGTTAGGGCTGTTTTTATTTTAAGCCAAAATGTTCGTTTTCACCCTCCTTATATGCTGGGTATCAAGAGGAGTTATGGAGACTGCAAGATACCAGACACACACAACTGGGGAACTTACACTCTAGAGATGACATTAAAATTGTCTTTTTAAGTGGACACACACGAAGGGGCTTTTTAAGAACCGCTTTAATTTTTAAAGGCATAGCAGATATGGTGGCAGTTGTAAAGCAGAAGGCTGTGTGAAGGAAAGGCAGAAGGAGAACAGGATGGGACATGTGAGCCTGGGTGGCCTAGGCACGTGGGATCACATCTGCAGAGGTGTTTACTTCCAGGGCAAAGGGGGAACTCTTTGGGAGAGTGTGTTCTCCAGACGTTGTGATAGCATAGATCCCCTGATGGACCGCTGAGCATAGAACCCCAGCGTGTGATCCCTTGCCTGCAGGGTGAAGGGTAAAGTAGGCCTCGGTGCCTCAGAAGACCAACCAGACGGAGGCAGACACTCAGCCCTGAAGTCAGCTTCCTATAGCTTCTTCCCCTGTGCTGCCCCTGGAAGGAGCCATCATCAAACACAAGAAATCCTAACTAAGCCATCCCAGCATTTGAGGAAAACCTAAGGTAAAAAAATAGTTACAATTGTAACTAATTTAAACCGGAAGCAGTGCTGGTTTACTAATGTTTAAATATTCATACCAAACACTGAGTTTTAAGTTACTTAGATTGAGATAAACTCAGAGTGGAGTAATCTAAAACTATACTATGCTTATGTAATGAAGTCATCCTGAGACATGAAGCGAACCACATAGAAAATCATTTAAGACCATGGGGCTTTTATTTCTTTGAGTCATCACCTATTGCTAACATGAAAAACGTTAAGGCATCAGCTTCTGTACAGAGGTCAGGGGAAGGGTTGATACAAAAAGTTCCTAAAGAAGGGTGTGGGGAGACAGCTCAGTGGTGAGGGGCCGGCTACACAACATGAGGTCTGAGCTCAAACCTCCCAGTGCTCTCAGAACAGCTAGTATGGCAGTGCACACCGTAACCCCAGTGCTGGGAGACAGGAGGATCCCTGGGACACAAACCAGTTGGCCAGGCAGACAGTCTGGGCTAATCAGCCAGCTCCAGGTTCAGTGAGAGACCCTGTTCCAATAAATAATGTGAAGAGTACGCATATGTGTTAGAGTGCATGTGTATGCACACGCGCGCGCGCGCACACACACACACACACACACACATACACACACACACAGAGAGAGAGAGAGAGAGAGAGAGAGAGAGAGAGAGAGAGAGAGAACGCAAAATATATGACTGTACTCTATTTTTATCAGGTGATAATTACTTTATCTATAAAATCTGAGCCAAAATATGAATAGTAAGTTAACATGTTACTTCTTGTTAAGAACATTTTGTTGTAGTATAATAGATACAACATAGAACTCACCATCGGAAACAGTGTGTTGGCAAGTAAAGACAGCCACACTGCCTCACTGCCATCACCATCACACGGCTCCCAAATCCCTTCCCTTCCCAAACTCAAACTTGCATCCATGAAGCAATACCTCCCTGGCCCCTGCTGTTACTCTGTTTCTGTCCTATGAATTGCTCACTCTAGCCATACTGTAAGAGCAAATTAAAATACTGAAACATTAATCCTTTCAAATTTGGTTGAATGTTCCACAGACCTATTCATGAAGCACACATCAACATTTTGTTCACCCTAAGGCTCGATCCCTAATTTGGGGCATGGGCCACATTTTCCCTGCTCAACATAAATGTTGATCCAAATGTGGATATGCTGATGTAAACCTGGTCCCAAGCTTCAGGTTTTGGTGCCATTGGAAGGTAGAATGTCTTATTTGTTCATTTTTTAAAAATCTTTCAATTTTCCCCCTTATTGGTATCTATTGGAAAGTCCCTGCTTTTGTTTTAAAGGTTTTATTGTTTCTTTTAAATTATGTATATGAGTGTGGGCTTGTGTGTAGTCATATGCACATGAGCACAACTGCTCCCTGGGGCCAGAGGACGGCATTAGATTACCTGAAGGTTATGAGCTGCCAGAAGTGGGCACTGGGAAGAGAACTCACGTTTTCTGCAAAAGTAACACACTCTCATTTTACCTCTGAGCCACATCTTACGCCTCCCCTGCTTTTATTCTCAATACTACATTTCAAAGTGTGTTGTATTCTTAACAGTTGGAGACAAAATTAAGGAGATTGATGGTTTTCTCTTATTTAACTTTTATTTCATTCATGAGCAGAGTATCTTTTCATCTAGCCCTGTCTCTGGGTTTCATTTATAGTTTTTGAGACATGGTTTCACTGTGCAGACCGAACTGGCCATGAACTCACAGAGAGCTTGCCTCTGCCTCCAGAGTGATAAGATTAAAGTGTGTCTCACCCAGCCAGGCCCTATCTTTGTTTTTATGGCCCATCACAATCAGTTTCTTAGTAGCTGTGTTGCTTTCTCTCCCTATATAAGTAGCTGGCAAGGCCTCCAGTCTCTCTGCTTCCTCACCAGCACACGCTTTTTCCTTTTTCATAATTTCAGTCTGCTCTGTGAAGGAGTGAGGCTGTAATTTTCAAATAGCTGGCAGAGTTGGTAAGAATACATCTTTAGGAATTTCTTAAATGTTGGGGTTATGATTAAATCCCTAATTTAAAAGCTATTAAATGAACCTTTTGCAATGATTACAATGTACCTAGGAGGTAAACTTTTTTTTTACCTGGTCCCAGTTTTCTCAGCTCCAATGGGAGCAATTCCTAGATGCTTTTCTATGGACCACCCTAGAGCCAAAGCAAGGGGATCCAGTTTATGCAAAATGAAAGCAAATTTACTTTATATTTCCAGGGCTCACATTAGCCAGCTTATCACAGGGATTTTATGCATGTTAACCACTCAGAGTAAAGCCAGGCTCCCAATAGTGGACTTGTCCTAACTACCTTACTTATCTGTTCACCCATTGACCTCCCCAATAACCTTCTTGCTCTGCAGCCCACACCTCAGGTCTGCATTCCTTGGTGTGTCTATTTCCTCCTACCACAGGACATTTGCATGACTTCTCCAACCTGTACAGTATCTTTTCTTTAAAACAGTTTTGCCTTTTCTACTCGAGATCCTAATTCTTAGTCACCTTCCAGACTTCAGTTTGGCTCCCTCTTGTCAGATTTGTTTTATGTTTTGAGACTGAGTCTCACTGTTTAACTCAGTCTCACCTCAGGCTCGGCTTCTTCCTGCCTCAGCATCTAAGTGCTGGGAAGGTTGGCGTGAGATACCACACAGCTAATGCCATGGTTTTAGGGCAGATTTCACCATTGCTATTTTCTGACCTGTGTACTGATGTTTCTTTTAGCCTATGGATCCAGAGGTAGAGTATCCCCTGGGGCTCTGAAGTCCTAATGGTGTCCGGAAGCTGTCTGATCGCATTCCATCTATACTCAAAAATTAGAGACAGAGACTAAGAAATGGGATCAGACCATTCGACCTCAAAGCTTGCTCTCAGTAATCACCTAGCAAGCCTGTAGCTGCCAAAGGTTCCATAACTTCCCCAAAGAGTACCACCAAACGTTGACCAAGGGTTACAATATCAGAACCTAGTATTGCTCCTTCAAATCACAACAAAAACCTGCTTTAAAGCTGTTGAAGTAGTTCTCTCTCAGAAATGTACGATGTCTCAACCATGCATCATTGACACCTCACCACTCTCATGGCACTGGCCAGCTTCTTAGTGGCCACATCTGGGCCTTCGTTCCCACGTTATGCATATGCTTTTGCCCTTACCTATGTCCTCAGAAATTCAGCAAGAGCCAAACCCTGGGAAAGCCGTGAAATCCTTCAGTACAGTCACACCCCTGAGGTGTTTTCTCAGCTACAAAATCACTGTGTGATGCAGAAAATGGAAGAGAGAAAAGCATCAGTAGCAGAGTGTCCTTCTAGAAGTTCCCAGGAACAAGACAGAGGCAGGTGAGACCCAGAGACACCAGCTCATGTTCTCATGCAGGTCACCAGGTTCAGAGCTCCGTTTACATAGACATCCATCCCATGTCCTTCAAGTTAGTGAGAGTGTTGTGTCTGCATTTCACTTTTTGTCCCTAGGGGAGAGGATGCCACTGAATGTCTGTTAGAGATGAAAAAAGGTCTCAGAGGGAAGGGGATGGGCAGTTCTGTGGGACGACAAGCACTGGGAGATGGAACACCCAAGCCTGAGACAGGTCACCACCTCCTTATTTCCAAGGTGACCACAAGGGGCAGGCTGTCATGTCTGTTTGAGAAATTGTATGCAGTATATAATTAATAAGGTAAATTAACACATTTATAAATTAAAATACAAGGCTTGTCTTATGAGAATAGTGCTAAAGAAGACAGGCATTTTGAGAGACGCCTGTAATGTAAGCACTTCATGGTATAAGCCTGAGATAAATTGGTATTGGACAACCACATGGCTACATAATGAAGTATCATATCCCACATCACCCTGAGTGGGGAAATTGAAATCTGGACTGATACAGCAGGGTCATTTTTACTTCTCCTCTTCAATTACAGCAAAAACAATTTCAGTCAGAATAGCAAATAAAATGGAATAGATACGGTAGGAAGAATTCAAACTCTCCGTACTTGTAGTGATATGATCCTGTACTTGGCAGAACCTAAAATCTCCACTAAAAGACCCTACAAATACATAAGGTGGTGCCATGCAAATCTAAGCAGCACACCATGGCAAGACTTGGACATCCATGTCTAATGCTGCTCTAAGAGCCAAGTCTTGGAATCAGCCTAGATATTCATTGATGAGTGAATGGCACACAAAACATTATGATATATGTACGCTAAGGAATTTTATTCAGCCACAAAGAAAGATGAAATGCTGCCCTGTGTGTAAAAATGGAAGGACCTACCTGTCATCAATCAAGTAAAACTGAACAATTACATTTTTTTTCTCTCATGTGTAGAATCTAGAAATAAGAACAACAAAAGACAAGGGTGACTGCTGGGTGTGTTAGGAAGGGAGCAGAGGGGCACAGATGGAGGCATCACTGGGAACACCATGATCTGACGATACAGTCCATATCCATTAACAAGGGTATTTTAAATGTAAGGCACAGACTGGCACTGAAGGCAGTCACAGGGGCACGGATTGAGCTAATTGTTTATACTTTGGTTTCACAGCAAACCTGTGAGGTAGGTGCTATCACGACGCTCATTTTCTGGTCTGGAAATGAGGGCATAGTGGTAGAAGCCACCCAAGGCTACTAGGGAGCCAGTGCTGGGAAGCACCGTCCTGTGCTGGTCAGCTACTCTCAGCGTGCTCTGTTGATGAGAGAAACTGGTAGGGGTTAGTACAGTAAAGATATAAACAGAAACTTAGCAGGAAGATACAGGGTGAGATGCAAGGTGGACCACAGAATAGAAGGAATCAACCAAGGGATAAATACACAGACCATGTTTGTCTCTGTGTGGCTGCTAGATGATATAACTCTGTGCTTTTGGTGCCCTGGTGCCTCTTCCGGGAGAGAGAGAAGGTTAGAGATCACAAGACGAGCTTGGGACAAGCACACCCCAGTAAGTAGCTTTAACTGGACTGTGAAGGAATGGAGTCTATGCTTCTGTTTCCTCCATGAAGACGGACAGGAAGGCTGCATGCTCAGTAGGAAGTTCACACAAGGAAATCCTATCGTTTTCTTCTTACCAACCTGTGCATCTTCTTGTTTACATCAGAGGCCACCAGGTCAATTCTGCAGAAATGAAATTACAGACATCGTTGGAACAGTCCTTCACCTAGAGGGCCTGGATTGAGTTAGCAACAGATTCATTTGGGGGTTATTCCTATGGCCCTCTGTTGGTTGGACATGAGGCACACTGCTATCAGTAATGCGTGCGCACAGCCAGGAAATTTAGCTTATAGATGGCAGTAAAGGAAGGAAGGAAGGATTTGTTGCAGGAACTCTCAGCAGGAAGGAACTCGCACACTGAAGCAAGCTAAGCAATCCCACTGAGGTGTGTCATGTAACCATGCAATACACGTCTGCATTGAACCTCGGATTCTAATCTCACAGTTCCTAAAAGTTGTACAGGTAGTGATGGGCTTATTTCAGTCCTTTCTTGGCTAAAACCTTGACAAAATTTTCAAATAATTAAATAGTCGTGTGAGTCTATATCCTTTCCTCTGAGATAACTCATTGCTATATTTCAGGTGATAAAATGTAACATCCCTCGACAGTTGTGGTGATTGTAGATGGCTGCACAATCTGTCTATTGTTTGAAATATTTTTTATTTATCTTTATACTTTAGAAAAGTATATGTCCTCTATATTAATTATGGTTTTACATTCATTATTAAGACAAAGTTGGAAAATAATATATCCTTTTTTCAAATTAGATATTTATTAGATCTTAATGACAATCATTATAAATATATTTTTCTCTTTTTTAAATTTTATTTTTCTTGGATATTTTATGTATTTACATTTCAAATGTTATCCCCTTTCACCCTCTCTCCCATATACATTTCCCCTCTCCCCCTTCTCAGAGGGAGGGGCATTTGCTTCCTTCAACTAAGGAATCACTTTACTGTGCCCAAAAAAAAAAAAAATGTGGGAATTTGTGTTCTAATCCAACATCTTAAATGGCATTACCAAAAGAAATACGCTGGGCAGTGTGTTAAGTCCCGTCCACATGTCTGTGTTATCAGCCTTGCCCTCTGACAGTATTACATACACTATTACAAGAGTCTCAGAGCCCTTAACAGACATTAGAGATAATTGAACAGCAGTATCTACAAAAGTTTGGGATCCTTCTTCTGAGTTCACGAGTTCACCTTGGTCATGTTCAGTCCTAGACAGCAAATCACTTGTCTTTAAAGACTAGAATTTGTCTTCCTGGAAACACAAATCCATTACTTCTGCCTATAGATTGAAGATCACTGGGAACAAAGATTCTGACATTTTATTTTAATTTATATACCCACTCACATGTTAAGTAAGTATATATGTGCACATATACATTCATATATACTAATACATACATGTGGGTACACATATACGGTCACACACATATAAGTGTTTATGCACACATATTTATACACGCACACATTGCACACATACATGGCCACACAAGTGTGTATATTTGCATATATATACTTATTTGTATGCATCTGATATATATATATATATACATGTGTGTGTATATGTGTGTGCATGCATGTGGCAAATGCATATTTAAAAGAAGAAAAATATTTACTGTACAAATGACAAGATCTATCCCCTGCCTGCGATCAGTCTTGCTCACTTTGTGCCCATCGCTGCAGAACTTTGAAACTGAATGACGTCCTAGCTCCAGAAGATTTCACCTGCTTCTGCAAAGTAGGAAACAGCAGGCTCTCGTGCATCACATCCACTGTGCCTTGAATCACTCAGACGCTTATTATGAGAACTCCCGCTGCACCCCCATCCCTCCCAGAGAGAGCCTGCCTCTGTAATGGACTCTGCCAATCACAGACCGAATGTCTGAGGAATTAATACAATTCCACCACTCCACTGAAAAGTAGTGTCAGGGTCTGGATTCAAACAAGAGTTTTCCTTAACTATATTTGGCACCTTTAAATGCTGTTGCACAGTTTGTGCCAGATGAGTTAGAGCTTCCAGTGACTGCCTCCATGTCTGTGAAATGGCGAAGATAATTACCATAAAGCACTCAGCATACACTGTAGTCATTGTTAGTATACCATCATACGGTATATTATATATATCACATATGTAATATGACACATAATAATTTATCATGTTACAGAATATGTATGGCAAATAATGGTTTAGCATGCTATAATATATAATACCTATATAATACATGACACATATAGCAATTTATTATATCATTATATTATAGTATATATAATATAATATACTAGATGTAATATATACATATGCAGAGAATATATATAAACCACATAGTAAATATATACTATATATTATAATACATTGCTATATGTTTCATATTATGAAGTATATTAATATATTGAATCTATAATTTTGTTATGGGGTTAAATTAATGTCATAAAAGCCAAGTGTATAACTTCTATGACTTCTTGAGAATGATTGCCCAACCTAACTTAAGACACAGTTTTTGACTTCCAAGTTCGATGACAAGATAAATTTCCTATCTGAATTAAAATGTCATAAGGTCACATCATCCCAGAAAAAGTCAGACAGCCAAAGGGGACAAATCTGCTGAGAGTCAAAACTCTGGTGTTGTGTATGGTTCAGTAATGTCAAGGGATGGCAAAGGTGTACATGAGAAAAAAACAGAGGCTGCTCTCTCTTCCAAGCTAGTACATCTCTAGAAGCTAGCACCTCTAATCTCTGACCACCCATCTAACTTCAAAACCCTGGATTCCGAGGCTCTTGCTAAGCTCCATCCCCATCTTTCCTAAGCCTTGTGACTTAACCCTCTTTAAAGTTTACCCTCTTTACAGCTTGTGATTGCAGTCATTCAATCTAAAGATTAAGGCAGGAAACACATTTGTTGCTCTTGGACCTACCTGATCTGAGAAAGACTTGGGACTGTTTCTCAGCTAGCATACATAATGGAAAAGCCCTGAAATTCTCTTCAAGAACCCCAGCACCACTCATCCTAAATCCACATCACATCACACTCTTAAAACATGGAATCATTTCCATTCACTGGTTCATAGAAATAAACTTGTTTAAGCCTGACCCAAAGGTGCACATTTAAAGCACATCTTACCAATATCCATTAAAAGTTTGACATTTCCCCAAAACCTAGGGGGAGGTTTTGACCTTGGTGGATATTGCCGTGGACATTGTTTGGAAAAATGTGAATAGACTTTTCCTTCCTTCCAGTACTTTCTATGGGGTTGAACAGCTGGGAGGGGCTGAGTGCTGTAATCAAGTTCCTCCATCTGTCTGGGTTTTCTCCTTCCTGTTTCTCTTTGTCCAGAGTTAAGTTAGTCAGGCCACTCCCTGATCAGTTCAGCACCATTGTCATCTCTCAGCACAAAACCATTCAAGAGTAGAAACCAGATGGCTCACCAAGGGTAAGAGAGAAGTTCGAAGCCAAAATTGAGTGACCACAACCTGGGAACACAGATTCAGGTTACATCAAATACCATCTTCCAGCATGGTAACAGTTTGATGAAATAGAGTTTTTGTTTTGCTTTTGTTGTTGTTGTTTTTGTTTTGTAACAGACTGAAGAAACTCCTAAAGCAGCATTGTATGAAAATACACTGGTGGGTTGCATGAGGTAGGTGGGCCACTGTAAGGCAGGAACATCTCTGCTATGGGCAGAAATTTTGCCCTTTGATGGCAAACTTAGCTATAACATTGGTGACAGCTAGAGGTCTTTTCATATATTGTAAGCAGACTTAGCTAAATGTCCCTAAGATATTAAGTTATATAAAGAGGGGACAAGTGGCTGTTTAGGAGCCAAGAACACCTAGATTATTTACCTCTGGATCTGCAACATTCAATTTCTCCACAGACACTGAAATTCTGTTTTGAAGAAGTTTCAGTATTTGTGTACAAGTCTCTCTCTCTCTCTCTCTCTCTCTCTCTCTCTCTCTCTCTCTCTCTAAGTGAAGGACTCAGGGGTACCTGGAAGAGAATGGGGGACAAGAGACGCGAAGGACACCAAGACAAGAGTCTGGTCAAGGCAACAATTTTATTTTTCCCTAAGGCTGAATTTATACCATAACGTGGGTAACAGAGGGAGGGGGGAAGTAAGAAACATTTACGCAGGCCAAGGACACAATATTCGTGTGGTCGGGGAATCAACTGATGTTGACTGGATGTCAGAAAGGTCACAGGTTTGTCATATCTATTAGTCAGCAGGATGACTTTATCATATTATTATTTATCTTGACCACCAGATTTGTATTAGTCTTGTGCAGCTGGCTGGGGATTTTCCATGAACCCAGTCATACTTAATTCTAACCATAATAATAACATCAACAATGGAGGGCTTCAAGGGCGTTGCTCCTAACATCTCTCTCATCTCTCTCTCTCTCTCTCTCTCTCTCTCTCTCTCTCTCTCTCTCTCTCTCTCTCTCTCTCTCGTGTGTGAAAGAGAGAGAGATCCCAATCCCCAGTGACAAATGCCCTTTTATAGTTTCTCAGTTCTGTTATAGATTTTCCACGATTGCCCATCCTTCCATTTTAAAATAAGTATTAGGTATGCATGTGATCTCTTGTAAGTTGTGGTCCTTCCATGGATGTTTTGGTTGCTTCCTGTCTATTAGCACCTGTGTTTGTCTCCTCTGCTACCGTAGCGTTTTCTCATGTGAGATGTACTTCACTCATGGAAAAGGCAGAGAACTATATAAAGGAATAAGAGTATGATATCTTCAAGTTGTCATGTAATTCTCATGAAACCAGCCAGGGGAGAAAGTGTGTTCTAGAATAGTGAAAATGGATAATGCTAGAAACCACTTCACAGGCACGCATCACGACTGATAGACAGCTGAGCATGCTGGGAAAGTCAGACACCGAAGCTCTGCTTTCTTCTGCAAAGTAAACCCTTCTGGTAATCAGACCCAAGTGACCCTGCTTAGCCTCCAGCAGCTCCGGAGGTGAGTCTTCTCTTCAGCAGCTTCTCTGACACTTTATATTTGCAGGACTTCTGGATCTTCTGATTCTTTTAGCGTAGCTGAAGACTGGCTTGGAGTGGGAAGTGGGGCGGGGGACCTCACAGCAAAAGTGCAGGCAGCATGGTCTGTTTTCAGGACAGATGGTGAGTTTCCAGCACAAGGTACCAGGTGAGGTGGAGACCACAGGTGCTGCTTCTAGAGTCACACTGTAGCCATCCATCCATCTTCGACACATTGCAGCTCTTTCTCAAACATCTAAGTTTAAAGTCCAATTGAATGGTTGAGATTTTAAAATTCAGACTGGGTTGGGGGTGGGGTGGGGTCTGGAGAGATGGCTCAGCAGTTAAGAGCACTGGCTGTTCTTCCAGAGGTTCTGAGTTCAAGTCTCAGCAACTACATACATGGTGGCTCACAACCATGTTTGAGGGTTAATTCTCACTGTGTGAGATCCTGCCTCAAATAAAACAAACCATCACAAAAAGTAAAAGAAATGTAAACGGGTCAAGGGTTGAATGCTTCTTAGCCATAAGGAAGGAGTTATCTGGAAGTTATCCTGACAGCCTGTTCGAATTTCATGATGGGGGTGGGCAGGTTGAAGGAGAGGCAGGAGCTGTTTTTGAAGACCTGGAAGCCCACTTGCCTCAACCTCATTATTCTTGAGGAGAATAGCCATTCAATTGCTGCTTTTGTGAAGGACCCAACTTCTGTTCCTTGGTGGGGGACGGGATTAGCTTCAAGGAATCTGATACCTTCTTCTGGTAACCACATGCACAGGAGGCAGTCACACAGATACATGCACACATCAATAAAAATAAATTAAGACTTTGCAGTAACAGAAGCCAATAGCAGCCCCAGATCCTCAGCCAGAGAAGATTTAACAGCACTGAGAGGCAGCACAGGAGATGCGGCGCCCTGGTGGAAGTCAGAGTAGACACCAGGACAGGAAGACTTCCTTGCACCTTGCACCATGCCCCTTCCCACCTCATTGCTGTTTTGCTCATTCTGATCTACCTTCTCTGGCCTTTCAGTTTCCTCTAATCCACTTACTCACTCACAGCTTCATGGCTGCCCATAACACGGGTCAGGACACAACCAGTGATGATTCAATTCACAGGGCAGCACCTACACTGAAGTGCTCACAGATCAGAGAGGCAGACACACAAGCCATGTGGCTCACACAGACATGGCAAATGCTGCACATACAGGACGTTTGGCAGGAAGTCTAGGTCACTGGGGAGCTGGGGTCATCAGACAAGAGTCAGGGATAGCAGGCTGAGAAGGTGACTTTCTGGGGAAAGTATTTGCTATGAGAGAGGACCCAGGTTAGACCTCCTATCAGTGCTCCTGGAGGTAGAAGTTTTCTGAATGGCCCATCAGTCATGTGTGTGCACTGGTGGACAATGAGACCCTGTCTCAGGAAAGGTAAAGCATAAGGAATATACCTAAAGCTTTCCTCTGACATCCATCCAAATGTGCACCAACATTCTCTCTCTCTCTCTCTCTCTCTCTCTCTCTCTCTCTCTCTCTCTCTCTCCTCCCTCCTCCTCCCTCCTTCTCTCTCTCTCTCTCTCTCTCTCTCTCTCTCTCTCTCTCTCTCACACACACACACACACACACACACACACACATCACACATCACACATCAAAAACATTTTGGTGGGAGGAAATCCAGTACTAGGTGCTTTTAAGATTCTTAGAAAAGATGGAGACTATGTGGTCCTTCCAGTCCAGGATAAAAGGGATATGCTTCAAATCTATTGTGATCATGCAGGGACAAGAGTATGGGTTTGTTCATCTATTCTTTTACTCTAGTGGTGAATCTTGGGTTTTCTCTGAATAGCCATGCTACACATTTATGTGGGTTATACAATGTTCGGAGCTCCAGAGGCCCCTAGTATTGCCCTGGGTAATAAACACTGGGCATCCTCTCAGATCATTTGGCTCAATCTCTAGAAGACATCTGTGATTTGTAAAGGAGCATAGCATTCTTTTCTCTAGCTTCTGTAAGGCCACTAGAGCATCAGACTGGAGATACAGTGCCATAGAATTGCTGGGAACTGGATAGAGAATCCAATAGCACAGTAGGAATAAGAGTCATGGAGGGGTGCCTCAAGCAGAATTTCCAAGTCTAGCCAGGCCTGCAGCTAGCTTGAGCTGCCCTATGGACATCATGGCTGACATAGCTAGGAATGAGTAACTCCAGCTATGTTCTAGCCTGCCTGGGTAAATGTACTAGTCTTTGATGACACAGGTCTATAAGACAACAAGAAGGCTGATCCCCCTGAGATAGTCTATTAGATAAAACAATCGGTGTCTTTATCCTGGAGCAGTGATTAACAGGCATCAACATAAATCATAGTCACCTAGAGGGCTCCTTACAAAACACATCGCTTAATGTTAGCTGGAGATTTGAACATTTGATTAAACAGCTGTGCGGTGATCTATGATATAGATCAAGATCAATCTAGATATTAGCTCAAGATGTCAAACAAATAAATACCTACGTTGTCAAGCTGTCTGCTAAATCTGTACGTTTATGGCCTTAAAGTAGTACAGCCCTCAGGAAGCTTCTTCCTGCAGTAGACAACAGTCAATACAGAAATAGACAACTGGTCAAAGTGCTGAGAATAGGTGACCTTTGAGCCTTCAGCCTAAACAGGACATCTGTGTCATACCCTCCAAAACCCAGGAAACACCACAGTTACCTCTAGTTTTGTGCACAAGCTCAAGCCAAAAGATCATTCAAAAATCAGTCAGGCAGTATTAGTTGAGCTTAGGTTAGGAAAGGGGAAAGCAGGACAATGAGAAGGGTATGTGTTGCTGGTATGTAGAGGAGGGAAGAAGGAGATTGGGAGTGCAGAGGATCAAGATATAATATGAATATGTATGAAGTTGTCATCCATTTATAAAAGCTATTTTTTAAAATAAGATAAACAAAAATACCTTACTTGTTTTCTGTTGCCCACAGGCCGATATGATGAAGATAGTTTCTTTACTGAGGTTCCTCTTCTCAGATATACCTAGATTTGTGTCAAGTAGACACACACACACACACACACACACACACACACACACACACACACACGAAGTCTGTACAAATCTTTGTCTTGATGGTATGTACTGAAGCACACTATGAGTGAGGCCGAGCTAGAAATAGGAACACACTTGACGGATTTGAAGGAGTCACTGGGGCACTGAGAAACTGTATATAAGCTGAAGCATCAGAATGGATCCCTGTCCTTCTAGCCAGGGGCAAGACAAAACCCATCAGCACCATGTGCCTTGGATCCATTTTTTAATCCAAGAGACTTTATTCTCAAATATGTTCCCATCACCAAAGACTGTCCCCAACAATGCCTGAGTCAAATTCTTAGAACTTACCCAGAATAGAAGAAATACCTTTTTTTTTTACAAAATAAAAAGCATTGTATTTTACTAATTTATGTGAGATCATTATCCCTTCCTCTGCCCTCATCACTAGTCATCCTAGTTAGCCAGACAATTTCAATTTCAGTTCTACTTTCATGATATGTGTGTGTGTGTGTGTGTGTGAGAGAGAGAGAGAGAGAGAGAGAGAGAGAGAGAGACAGAATCAGAGACAGAGACAGAATCAGAGACAGACAGAAACAGAGACATCGACAAAGAAAAACAAAGACAGAGACATTGACAAAGAGAGACAGAGATTTAATGTAAAATTTGAGACCTACAAATGAGAAATGTGTTGACTGGCATCTTCTGAGTGACAATATCCAAGAATGTTATAGTTGGGCCACAGGGTAGATCTATATTTTTAGTTGATTTTTTTATGAAACTTCATACTCATTTCCTTTAGTTTTATGACTATTTTTTTTACTAAAATCTCAATATTTTATCTTCAGGTATGGCTTCATAGTCATCTCCAAGTCTACCACTATGACCAGGAGACAAACAAACTCATGGTCCAGGACATCCATCTCTCAGGGATAGTCCTGATCACCAAGAAAGAGAAAATGGGAGTTTTCCATCAAGGAAATAGATTCTAAAAGAAGAGAAAAAACTATATAATATCTGACTGAACACAGTGTCCATTGAGGTGACTGGATGTATCTTCATTGTGCATGAGAAGGTACTCTCTTGTATATCTAGGGCCTGTATCAAAACATATTAAAGAGATGCATCTGAAAAAATCCATTATAAGGGCAGACAAAGTCCATTCACCAGTGCTTTTGACAAGAAAAAGATTGACAGTATAAATTCTGAGACTGTGAAAATAGGAGGACAGGGAAGGGAGGAGAGAGGACAGGCAGAGAGAAGGTAAGGGATGGGGGAGGCCCTGTTCTGGGTCATACTTGGTTAGCCGGGATTCTTGGCCATTCTGCACCTCAGCAAGTGTATGAAGCAAGTGAGAATGTTCTTCGTTTGTGAGAACTCTGCCTTCTAATAATATCTTGATCTTGCAGAGCACTTTGTTTCCCAAGGCCTCAGTGTTCCTGTGATACTTAACATCCTCCTCTCAAGGGAGAGAAATGAAGGCTGAAGACGTGAGCAAGTGGATGTCCTGGAATGAGTCTAGGAATTAGAATGAATGGAGGCTGAAGTCCTACGGCATCAAGGTTGACTCCATTATCACACACCTAGACATTTGAGTCTAAGATGCTGGGATGATCTGTTTCTGAACACTGATGCACACAGCTCTAGTAAGGATGGTCAATCAAAATAGACTTAATCCTCTCTCCTCTCTGGGTTATTACTCCTTCCTTCTCATTCCCAAGGAAAAGTTGACATTGCTCAGGGAGGTGAGGCCATACTTAGTAATTCTGATGTATCATGTTATATGAAACTTTGCATTTCCTTCCATGTGCATTTTAGAAATAATTATCGCAATCCTGTTCTTTGTAATGACAACATAAATAGAAATAACAGTTGTGCTGTTTGCCTTGGACTCTGGAGTGGACACAAACCAGATAAGCAAGTTCATTGTCACTGCCATCATAGTAGCAGCTATCAAAAGATAAACAAATGACTGAAGGACACAAGGGTGACAGAGCTTGCCTTCTCTTTGGTGCTGGTAGAACATGAGTTCTAGTTTGATGCCTGAGGCAGGGATAACATACCCTGGCTGAAAGCAATTTAGGGCAGAGAAGGTTTTCTTTAGCTTGCAGTTGAAAGTTACATAGAAATTCAGAGATGATTATAGTACAGAAATGAGTATCTGTGGAGTCTGACAGACTACACCACACACACACACACACACACACACACACACACACACACACACACCAATATCAGGCATGACTGTGGAGGAGGAAAGAAAAATTATGAGAGCTGAAGATAGAGGAGAAATGTAGCACAATGGTGTCTTCTAATCATGACAAGGACATTGCACTCATTAACCCACAGCATTGTGGTTGATGCACAAGTGAGGCCAGTCAAGTCAATACTATAACACAGAACATGAAGGGGCTCGAGAACCTCTACTTCTAGTTGAGGAGCTATGGACAACTGGTGACTTCTAGAAGAAGGATAGTTTTCTTTGAGAGTGAAGCCTGGTGAGTTCACCATGCTCTGATGCATGGTCTCACAACCATGTGTATGTGGTCAACATAAATGACACTTAATGGATATTTACAAGTGGGGTAAATAAAGCTGGAATGTGGTGGGAAGGTAGCATTTGATCTGGGAGAAGTTGAAGGTAAATATGATAAAATATATTGTATAGTAATATGTTAAAAACAACAATTCAACTTCTGTGGGGAAACCCAGGAAATAGGAAATCAAAGCAGCTGGCCCATGACATCCAGAATCGAGAGCAGAGAGAACTGAACATACAAACACGTGATGAACAGTGCAGCACAGGGCTCCTAATGAGGGATGGCTGCTTCCCATTTTCAGGTTGGATCTTCTTCCATGAATTAAGGAACTCAAGATGATCCCCCAGTCATCCCCTAATTGGGACAGTCTTTTCAGGGGATTCTAGCTTGTGTCAAGTTGACAATAGTAACCATCACAGCAAACCAATCCATAGTTTTAACACATAATCACTGGAACTGACAAGGACCTATGTGAGCATCCAGCACTCACACATATCCAAGTTGTGGTTAATGATGCCTGTGTGAAAAAAACAAACAAAAAACCCAAGTCATGGTGACTGCAAGAAAGTCTGGATAAAAATCCAACTTGAAGGCAGCAGTCTAATTGTAGATATTTTTTTCTTCCTGTGAATTCTAGCTACCTAGTCAACTCTTACATCTTGAAACTGTAACCAGAAAACCTCTTCTCTGATGTTTCTCTAACTCATCAGGATCTTTGCAGACTTTGTCACTAACTCCTTTTAAAAACATGTGTCTCCTCTCTTCCGCTCTTCCTCTTTCTCTCTCTCTCTCTCTCTCTCTCTCTCTCTCTCTCTCTCTCTCTCTCTCTCTTCTCTTCCTCTCCTGGCTTGACATGAAAAAAAAAAAAAAAAACCATGTGTGACCTTAAGTAGAATGATTTATGTGGCTGATACCTTTCCTCAAGCCATACTTTGACTCTCTACATTAACTGTATTTTCTCTGGTTTCGTGAACTGAATGCCTAGTACACAGAGAGTTTTCATGACTATGGGGAAAGTGAGATCACTGTGGGAACATTTTCTAAGAGACAGTAACTGTGAGGTCAAAGGCATGGCACTGTCTTTTCTGGGAAATGTTTACCTACTGTAACTCACAGCATCTCTGTCTATAGGAGAAAGAGCAGCCCCAAACTAAGCCGTGGTGTGAGAATTTCATCAATGGCCTTTGCAAGACACAGGTTTTAGGAGTTATAGTCTTAAGCCCCTATTTAGAAAGGACACAAAGCTATATCCAGGTGTGGTGCTACAAGCTTAGAGAACTTGGTAGCTAGAGGCAGGGGCATCAGGAGTTTCCAGCCAGTTTGGGCTACATAGCACAACACTATCTCTAAAATAAAAAGTAAGCATAACAAAGAAAATAAAACAAAAAAAAGAAACAAACAAACAAAAACAACAATAATAAAAACCCTCAATTCCTTCCAGACTCATCCCACCTAATACTTCCTCCAACTTGGTGTCATTAAATAATAATAATAATCCACTGAGTCTCAGTCTGGCTTGTGCTGACCATATCCTGGGCATGTGGTACCATCCACTGGAGCATGGCTGAACAAGAAGTCACATAGACAACCATCATCAACAACAATAAAAACCAAAACAAACCCTTTGCCTCTTGCAGAATCCATCAGCTGTCAAAAGCTCCTGAGTTATGGCTAGGACTGTGTCTCCTTAGGATTTCTATTGCTGCAATGAATCACTGTGACCAAAAAACAAAAAAGCAAATTGGGAAGAAAAGAAGGTAGTAGGCTTACATTTCCACATTGTAGTTTATCACTGAAGGAAGCCAGGACAGAAACTCAAACAGACCAGTAATCTGGGGGCAGAAGGTGATACAGAAGCCAAGAAAGGGTGCTGCTTACTGTCTTGCTCCCTATGGCTTAATCAGCATACTTGTAAAACCCAGCACCCAGGTTCTCAGGAATGGCATGGCACTACCTGCAAACCACTGAGCCCTCCGCCATCAATTACTAATTAAGAAAATGCCCTACAGCCAGATCTTACAGAGGCATTTTCTCAATTGATGTTCCTTCTTTTCAAATCATTCTAGCTTGTGTCAAGTTGACATATAGGAGATTAGTCAATACAGCTGGTAAGCCCTGTCTTTTACTCAAAACATATTCCCATTAGTGTTAAAATCAGGGAATCTGGCTTGAGAGATAGCTCAGTGGTTAACAGCACTGGCTGCTCTTACAAAGGACCTCGGTGTGATTCGTAGTATCCATGTAGCCACTCAAAACCACCTATAACTCCAGTCCTAGAGTATCCAACATCCTCTTGTAGCCTCCACAGACACCAAACATGCTAGTCTTGGACAAATGACAGCAAAACCATCATTCACACTGAAACAAAAAGGGACCGTGAAGCTCCACCGTTCCACGTTGGGTACACACTCACATACACTACGTACCTACTATGCACTAAGACTTACAGTAAGCATTGAGTATTTAAAGTGTGTACATTAAAAGAAAGGCTGGGAAGAAGGCTCAGTTGGAAAAGCGTTTTTCAGGTAAACACGAGAACACACACTCAACATTCATAACCAGCCAAAAAACAACAACGAAAATCAGAGCTGATGGCTCGCACTAATAATTCTTGACTGAAGAGGCAGATCCCCAGTGCTCTCTAGCAAAGAAGCCTATTCAAGCCACGGAGCTCTAGGCCAATGAGGAAGACCCTACCTTAAATAACAAGGTCGATCGCTGCTACTAAGCAAAGAAGTGGAGATTGGCTGCTAACCCCTACACACAGGTGCAGCACACAGGTTCATTAACACACAGAGAGGAAAGAAACGTTACATTAAAATTAAAACAAATAAATGAAAAGCTAAAGTATGCACAAATAGTAAAAGAAAATCAAATGGAAAGTTGGCCTCTTTAGTGTTTGGTTGTTTTGTTTGTTTAGTTTTGTTGGTTCTGACACCAAGTCAGAAAAATCACTTTAATTCAAACACTGCATGCTGTGCTTGGACTTCCTGCTTTGGCTAAAGTCCCCGGCACTAGAATTTAATATCCTTTAGAAGAAAACTGTGTGCTGTGTATCATCGATTCTTGACTTCTAAACACAGTGCTTGGAACGAGGCTTCACAGTAAATACTTAAAAAGAATATTACACGGTCAGCCTGTGACGACGCACACCTGAGCCTCTCACTGTGGACTCTGCTCTGGTAGAATACATTGTCTCTTCTAAGCAGAGAAGAAGCAGGGATGGGGAGGTTTCCAAAGAACTGGAACACAGCCCCAGAGCCTGCACACAGTTTGCTCTGAAAAGACACACCAATTCACACACCAGTTATCTCCTGAACAGGTCCTTCTCATCAGAGATGTTCAGGGTCTCTTACACAGTATTAGACTCTAACCCACAATTTAGGGACAAAGATCTCGAGACTCGCAAATCGTAGATAATTTCCTAATTTTAGTGGCATCAGCAGTTGAGATTTAAACTGATTCTTACCCCACGGAGAGGCCTGTTGTGTTAGACACAAATTGAAATAAGCAAGCCAAAATGTAGCTAAAGGACATGTTCCCAATTCTTTATAAGGATAAAGTTCTCCCAAACTAGCCAGAAAAGTTTGAAAACGACCCAACCAACCAATAAGCTAGATATCTTATTCTTTCTTTGGGTCCATTCTAGGTGGGGTAAATTGTCTCATAATTATTTTTTCTACTTTTACATCTGGGTAAAACTTCTTGTTTGGATTGGAAGACATGACCAGCTGTTAAGGGCACCCACTGCTCCTATGGAGGACTAAAATTTTGTTCCTTGTGCCCATTTAGGGCAGTTCACAACCATCTTCTAGCTCCGGGGATGAGACCTACTCTTCTGGCCCATGTGGGGCACCCACAGGAGCATACACATACGTGTTACCGAGGTCTCAATAACACAGCCCTTAATTCACCTTCCTTCCTGGTGCAAAAGTTAAATTTTCTGCTATGAAAGTATATAATATGTGGAAAAGGAACCTGCACACTGTATTCAAAAGCTCTTTAGATCTGGAAGGACTCAGAAGAGGAGCTTCTCCAAGGGGAGCTTGGGATTGTTCATTTGCATAAGTCTTCTGGCTTCTGGTCACCTTAAGCAGGTAACTCTAGTATTTAATGTTTTGTGAAAGTAGAATGCCATGGGCCCCTACAGAGCCAGGGAACTCGTTCCTCCTGCCTCATTTTTTTCCTAATATTTTGTTGTCTAGACATGCCTGAAATCTTTAATCCACCAGGCTTAGCACCCCCTAGTGACTGGGATTACAAGTCTATTCTGAAGGTAAGAGAGATGATACCCTGAACACTAAGAGCTCACCCACATGTGTGCCTCCTGGCACTGCCTCACCCTGGCCCTGGATAGAAGACTTGATAGAAAGAAGTCTCTCTTACATGCATCTCTCCTACTTGCCCTGAATTACCTGTTTCCTTCTATTAAGTTTTGTAGTCTTGTATTCTCAGAAGAGCTATGAAAATACACAAGTTAGATTCTAATGACAAGATATGGTGGTTTGAATGAAAATGGCTCCCATACGCTCATAGGGTGTGGCATTGTTAGGAGGCGTGGCCTTGTTGGAGGAGGTTTGTTCTTGCCGGTGTTAGGGTGTCACTTGGGGGGTATGGGGGTGTTTTAAATGCTCAAACTAGGCCCGGCATCTCTCTCTTCCTGCTGACTGGGGATCAGGATGTACAACTCTCAACTCTCCAGCACATCATGTCTGCCTATGTACCTCCCACTTCCTGTCATGGCAATAATGGAGTGAACCTATGAACCTATAAGCCAGCCCCAATTAAATGTTGCCTTCTATAAGAGTTGTCATGATCATGGTGTCTCTTCACAGCAATGAAACCCTAACTAAGACATGAGGCAATAAATGAATTTCAGGACAAAATCCTCCTGGGTCTCCTGTAAAGGGCATTTTCCTCAGTTGGAGCCTCTTACCCACAGATGCTCATCCTTGGACCAGCTGGATACCCCCTCCAACTGAAGCATCTCACCACCTCTGTTTATCTTATCTCTGGAGTCATGATCAAGTCTGCCTTACAGCAATCACCATTCCAGGTTTCTGGAGTTTATATCCTACAAAGTAACTCTGAACTCCCCTAAGATTGTGGGATTTAGCAATATGTCTAGCAGAATGACAATAGGCTCTCATCTAGGATGTATGATCACCTCAGACTCAGGGTTTTTGCCTAGATTTACTGAAGCTGCATAAAATCCCTTCTGTGGAACAGTTTTGCAACCCAATCAAAAAGCAGCTGATCACCCCCATAACCCTCTTGCCACTAAAGCGCCTGTAATCACCAAATGACTGGCAGGTCAATACTGTAGCATACAGGGTCTAGTGCTGAGTTATAACTGTCAATGTTTTTTCTCACACAGAAGTCACAGAGAGTTACTAAATAGAAGGTGCTTTTTTACAGAAAGTACTAGGTTCTCATTTGGGTCCATGGAGAAATTAAAGTCAGATGTAAACTTCAGGTTGCCACATTCATTTCATAACTATCTCCTTTATTGATGGATCAGTAATTTTTTTCTTTGCTGTGACTGACAAAATACCTGATCAAAACAGCTTAAGGAAGGAGGGATACAGTCCATCAGGGTGAGGAAGGTATGGTGACAGGAACAAGAGGTATCTGGTCACATTGCATCCCCAATCAGGAAGTTAGAGAGAAATAAGAAACTGCTGCTTTCTCCATTTTGTTAAGTTGAAGACCTAGCCCATTTCATGCAGGGTGGTTCCTCCAACCTCAACTAACCAAGTCTAGAAATTCTCTCACAGACATGCCCTGAGTATCATGTCTCTTCGTGATTCTAGATGCTGTCAAGTTCATATTCAGTAGTAACCATCACAATTGAAAGTGAGTTTCAGCTAAGATCTCATCCAACAGAAGTCTAAGCCTCATATGGATTTTAGGAACAACAGGACTGTGATAACTGTACTGATGATAATGGAGCAATAATACTGCCAAACCCTGCTGAGCCAAGAGACCACTCCTAAAATGTAGACCATCATTTCCAATTGAGATGGCTTCCTAGAGAGAAGAGGGCACCATTAGTGAGCCATCTTGCTTCCTTGCCCTCAGCATCAAAGTCTTGAGTCTCCTTCAGGACCAGGACTGAGGCAATGTAAGACCAGCCACAGCTCAATTGGGCCATGTCATTATGCAGACTCACAGTTCTCATCAGCGCCTCAAAGACAGACCTCTTGTTCTGTCCCTCTGAACACTGTGTCTCTGTCTCCAAGACGAGGAGAGAATTCTCAGAGAAGTCATGAATTTTTTTTTCTGTTTTTTAATTTGTTCATCCATTTTGCCTTTATCTTTTTTTTTTTAATTGGCATGTTAGGATGAATGGAAGCATGGTTTACTAGTACTCCCAAGATTGTGAATGGCTTTCCCCCTAAAGTTTCAGTTCCAGAACCCTCTATAGTACATTAATAACCAAGGTATACTGAAATTAAAGCATGTCTACAATGAAATATGGTTCCCAAATTGTTTTTCTTGTGTGAGGGATGTTTGTTCTGCTCCAGCTACTTTTAAATTGAGAATTCAAGACCCAGGCATGAAAAAGCCAAATTACATGATTACAAAGTTCCCTAATCCCTCTTGGCCCAGGGACTATCCCAGCATCCTTCACAGTATTAAACAAAGTGAACACGGTACTTGGATACTCAATGGGAGACTGTTAGTTATGGTAGGGTTTCTTGGAGCTTGTCTGCTGTAGAGCTGGACCATTGGAACAGTGGACCTTGCCCTCTCCACTGCAGAGTACACTGGGGAAACAGACAGGGAGTGCTTAAGCTCCTTGAGGTATCATCTTGCGTCTCCAGAACTTTGCTCAGACTCCACAGAGAGCACAGTACTTTCTGTTGAATCAATTGCATTACACCTTTATTGCCTCGTTTTTCACCTTGTTTTAGAGATTATTACTTGGACGAGTCTCAGTGAATTGGAAATGAGTAAGAAGGAATCACTTTAAGACTCACTAGGAAGATGTGTTTTCCTGGCAACCACCTACAAATGTGCTTATACTATGAATAAACTAAGTTTTATCTTGTTTATGTCAAGAATAGCAGGAAATAATTCTCCAATATGCATACAATCAAAAAGGCCTTATTAGGGTCTCCCTCTCTCTCTAGGTTTCTTTCTCTCCCTCTCTCCCTCCCTCCCTTCCTCTCCCCCAACCCCTCTGTCTTCTTTCTGTCTGTCTCTGTCTCTGTCTCATCTCTGTGTCTGTCTCTGTCTCTCTCTGTCTCTGTCTCTCTCTCTCTCTAGCTCGCTCCTTCTGGTTGTGTTTGTGTGTGTGTGTGTGTGTGTGTGTGTGTGTGTGTGTTTGTGTGTGTGTATTCATGCTTACATGTACCCATGCATGAGTGCAATACACTTGTGTACACATGCATGCAGAAGTCAGAGATCAGTCACAGGTGATGTGCCTCAGGAGCCCTCCATCTTATTATTTGAAACAGAGTCTATCGCTGTGTCCTGCACCTTACCCACTGGACTAGACTGTCTGGATAACCTCTCTCTGTCTCCATGACATTGGAGTTAGGAACATGCACCACCATGCTTGGCTTTGTTAAATGGGTGCACATGTCCTTCTACTAGCTTGGCAAGTACTTTACTCACAAGGTCATCAGTATAGGCCCTTCATTAGGGATTCCTAAACAAGAGACAAGAGATGCCAAATGAGAGAACCTGGTTTGCATGGAGAGATGAGATTTTGTCAATTTAATGTTGCAAGGACAGCCCAGCTGATGTTTTCACATCCTTCTCTGTATTTCAGTTGTTCCACAAACACCCATCACTGGTCCTTGTAATACCTGGGCCAAGGACACATCATGAATTCAAAGCTTCACAGAACCCCAGAAGTACATTTCTTTGTCTACTTAGTCCATAGCTTCTGTGACATTTTGAATGTTTTCAATCAGAAAGAACAAAATAATAAGTGCTTTAATTGATAAGGATACACGGGCTGCAACCAGCAGAAGAAGCTCCTGGGTGCTCAGGAGGGCATCTTGGAGAAGAAGAAGAAAAGGTGAAAGAGAAGAGGAGGGGGAAGGGGAAGAAAGGGGGAAGAAACAGGCTGAGACAGAAGGATGAGGTCTCAGGAGAGGCTGCTAGCCAGTAAGTCCTGCTTCAATTGAGAAAAAGGCATTTGCAAAACAGGAAGATGTGTTTGGAGGGAAATGCCTGGTAGACAAAGCCATGCTCCTTGACTTGTTCACTTACTCAGGGAAGGGAGGACTTAAGGATTTAGTAGACAGAGCCAAAGCTGCCCTGCCTGCAGTGAGACAGACGTGTTCTCTCCCCACACTGCTCAGCTTTCCCTTGCACACCTTGTACACAATGGGAAAAGGCAGGAGAGCCACATTGAGCCTGGGAATCAAGCAAGAAAGAAAAGATCCCAAGTAGACTGAGTGTTTTACAGCAGGGATAAAATCTTTTACTTTTAAAGTTAGATCAGAGAAACATTAATAGGTCAGCTATAAGGCACTGTCCTGATGGGCGAAGAGGTGACCAAGGAGTCATCTGGATGTCAACTGTGGCCACCTACAGACCTGCCATGTGCCTGACACAAAATGGGGTCTGAAAGGACACACACACACACACACACACACACACACACACACACCTATGTAAACCTTCTAGGTGAACTTTTTCCTTTCTACTTGAATAAAGTAGTTATAAACTATTTGCACATAGGAAAGCTCAGACAAGCAGGAACTGGCAAGAAATAGGTAGTTTTCTATCAGATATCTGAAAATCTTACATATATTTTTTTTGAAATTTACTTTCTTCTTGCATTTCTACTTAGAAAACAAGAAAATATTAAGTGCAGTGGAATCTCTGTCCTCTCTTGACCACCACAGCACTTCCCCCATCCCACCATACCCTTCCATCCATCTATCATCTATCTATCTATCTATCTATCTATCTATCTATCTATCTATCTATCTATCTATCTATCTATCTATTATCTATCTATCTATCTATCTATCTATCTATCTATCTATCTATCTATCATCTATCTACCTCTTTCTCTTTCCCCTCTGAGAAAGAAACGCAACATAGATGTGTATCTTTCCCTCTGTCGTAGTTTGACTGTGAAATGCCCCTATGGCTGAAGTGTCTGAACATTCTTTTCCAGGAGGAGGCACTGCTCTGGAAGGTGTAGAATCTTAAGTGGGAATCTTGCTGGAGGAAATTAGTCACACAAGGTGGGCTTAGAGACTTTCTAGTGTGGCCATACTGTCTCTAAGCTCTCTGCTTCCTCAATGCAGATGTAATGGGATCAGATTCCTCTTGATCCTAGCACTGTGCCTTTTCCCGTAATGGGCTCAAATATGAGACTAAATTCTCATATTTTGAATTCTCAATTCTTCTTGCTTTGTTTTTTTAATTACAACAATAATTTCTTTGGTTGCATCATGCATGAATCTATCCCTTGTAATCCCTTCCAAGTCCTCCCTGGTTCCTTCTGCAACATCCTCATCCCAACCTCATGATTCTTCTTCTTCCTTCCTTTTTCCTTGACCAAATTCAATTTCCCATTGATTCTTGCCAAGTATCTACTCACAGCATAAGAAAAGTAACCATCATCCCTTCCTGTGTCCCCGTGCTATCTGTGCTCAGAGGTATTCATTGCAATAGTTTGAGTGTCACATGTGCCACATCCTGTTGTCACTTGATGTTTTAGCACAACACATTTGAGCTTCAGCTCTTTGGACACATACAGAGACACATCACTTACAGATGCCACATAGTATAACCCTGTGCAAAGCGATCACTTTATCATTCTTTGTACAGACTAAAGTGTTTTCCATTTCACATGACAACAATGAAGTCATGGACATTTGTTGACATATTTCCCTCTGGAGTACAACTTGTTATTTTCTGTCATGTTCACCATGAAGGATACTGATCCAGTCACAAGACATGGGCATGTCCGTCCATGCTGGGTCTTGCCAAATTGTTCACAGTATATGCTACCTCAGTCCTTCTAAGCTGTACCCACTGCTCACACTTGCTAACAGAGGACATTATGCCCCAGGCACTGTTATCCCCTTACCACAAACCAAGTAACTTTCTATGTGAGAGCTAAGAGAAATACCACCTCACTTCACAAAGGTCCAGAGATAGTGATGCATAAGTGGCAGAGACCTATGTTTTAATATTGTTTTCTCTGAGGATTATCTCTGTGACTTCAGTCTAGGCACAGTAATCTCTCCAGCTGGAGTTGTAACCACAGTAAACTTTTATACTGAGTCACTACAGGATTAAAAGAAAATTGTGGGTATCCAAAGCCTAGCCACAATATCTAAAGGACAATTCTCACTTGGTATCTTTTGTTTGTTTGCTTGCTCATTCCTTTCCTCATAGTGTAGAGCCTAAGATGCTAAGATTAGTTCAGAAGATGTAGGAGCTACCATAGCCTCAGACACTTCATCAGCAACTTTTCCCAAGTGCTGAAGTTTCACAAAGGGGTGAAAGAAAGCACAGTGCATGAAGAGCCAGGGTTACAGTTCTTAGCCTAGAAATGCAAACGTATCTTGCTTAATTTATGCTCCAAAACTATACATGGGGCTCACTCTTTTTTTCTCTTTGTTAAAAGAAAACTATTCTAAAGAACATATCACAGGGGCTCTTTGAATTAAGACTCCAAGTAATGCACTGAGGTAAAGAAAGCTCTGAGACAACACCCACTCCTTCGCCTTGAGTCTCCTGGAGGTTCCTGATTGCCCTGCATCAACCTGGCAAAAGCTAGCGCTCCTCCCCAAGACTGCCTGTCTTTTAGAAGCTGCAGGAATGAGAAATAAAAAGCTCTCTATAGGATGCTAGCAGAGATGCCAGCACTTAAAGCATGAGTGGGAGGGAAGCTGAGAAGGGGAGAGGGATGCGTGAGTGAGAGAAACAAAGCAGGGAGAAAGCAAGATCATGCAACATGGAGTGCCTATGCTGCCATCTAATAGGGGAACCCATGGGGCACTTTTTTCACTAAAGAAGTGGGTAATGGATCACCTGCACCGATAATGTGCGTCCCTTTCACCTTTACAAAGAAGAAGGACATATTAAGGAGACACCCAGAAGTGCAGTTACTTACTTAAGAGTCCTGATCAGAGACAGGAATAGAATGCCAGTTGATTTGTGCATTTAAAAAAGAAACATATTTGGGAAATAGATATATACCTACTGCTTAGGATTGGAATACGACATCAACAAGGGTTGGTGTCCCTAATACAAAGGAATTTGGCTGCAAAGGATGCTGTCATGTCAAGGTCAACATGAACACACCAGGTACCCTGCCCTTTTGTCAGATCTCATCCTCCTAAGTCTAGCAGGATAAAAGGTTTTTGAGCCTTAAACTGTAAGACCAATTAGCAGGATGGATGGGCAAATATTAGGAGAGAGGTGTTCCCAAGGTCAGCCAATCCTCATTACTTTAAATCCTCTCTGATGAATTGACCATAAGCTAGAAAGAAACGTATAGTACAGAACATCTGGGGACTATGACCAGCCCACTAACTTCCCTAGGCCTTAGTGTTCTCCACAGCTAATGGGGGTCACTGGGGGGCAGTGTCTTAATATCTAGATGTTGTGAATGGTGTTAACTTCCCGGGGAGATGTGAACAAATATCTACTGATTGCATAGGGCATCAATGACAGACCAAAGTCACGATTCTATCAAAGTCCAATCTGGTGAATCAAGGAGTTTTCTGGACTTCCTTACACAGCATGGGTCAGAGATCACTGATTCCTCAACCTGTATCATCACTAAGTCCCACCCCATTATGGATGGTAGCCGCCTGGGAACTGTATTATGGAGTCCCTCTCTCAGTTAACCTTCCTATATACTCCAACATCTCCCAAGATCACTGGTAGCTAGGAAAGAGCAGAAGAGAGTAATGCTTAAAATTCCTGGTGGGGTCCTATGTCCCTCCCATCTCTTCTTTCTACTAGGGTTGTCAATCACTCAGTCACTCTTATAATAGCCATTGCTATCTTAGTAGGACTTTGCTCAATTAGTTGCTATAGTTACCAGGCCAGGGTAATCTCTATTTCAAGATGGCAATCATGTAATGCCTAGAGGAAAGAGTCATATATAGGGTCTGCTAGTGTAATTGCCAGACTGGAGCTGACGCTCAAAAAAAAAAATGGAAGCTATTATTTTTATTAATAATAGCCTTTTGGAATAACTCAAGTCATGGGCTGTAAAGTTTTTTGAGCCCTGGAGCCCTTAGAAAGCACATAAGGCAGTTCTTTATTTCCCAGAAAATGAAAGAGGCTCAGAAAAGCTCAATGACAACTCTGAGGTCACTCAGCCACCTGCTTCCTGTCTTCCAGGTAACTTCATCCAGGAAATTCTATCATTAATGAGCCACACGGGGTTAGCACCCTATGGTCAAAAGAGAGTTGTCATTAGAAAGGACTTAAGGGCTTCATTACATCAAAGTCCTGCAGAGTTCCGCTTAGGAGCACTTCATCAGCTGCCCTATAAGGCACTACAACATGTTGAAGAATAAAGTTGTCTTAAAGAGAAGAGCCAAGAGACTCTGACTTCAGATACAACTGTCTTTTGCTCCCACTAGCCCCAAAGGGATCATTTGGATTTTGTTTAGTTTCCATGGCTTGTAGAAACAAAAAGAAAAACAAAACAAAACAAAACAAACAAACAGCCAGATGTAGTGGCACATACCTGCAATATTAGCCTTTGGAAAGTTGAGGCAGGAGGATCAGAAATCCAAGGTCATCCTCGGTTATATGTTCAATGACAGTCGGGACTGTTCACGTTATTGTCTCAAATAAAACAACAACGAAAGAGCCACTTTTAAAGACACCAAGAATAGTCACTAGGAGAAAGGGACACATGGATTCAATGGAGGACAGCAAGAAGCATCAGTGTGGGAACTACTCAGCCGACTCTAGGCAGGTAACATTGCAGGAACCATAGGATGCTGAGGGAAGATGTTAGTGTGTGGTCCAGTCCTGGCCTGACTTTCACCTTTGTTATAACATCTCAGCATTCACACTCGACATTCCTACAGCATAGCTACACAGTGTGAAAGGGCCAGCCCAAGTGACTGAGTTCTGTTTTGTGTGATTGTCTGTAGGCAGTTTTTCATTGGTTTGAAAAGGTTTCCCTTTTTCGGCAACAGTTTTTTGCTATGTCTCAACCCTCTGTGTACTGAGATATCTGGGTTTCCATTTCTAGTCAGCACTTCCTGTATCTGATAAGGCTGGACAATTCACTGACAGTGACGTGGGGTGATTGTCTTCACCTGAACTGGCTTTGTAGCTGAGGATGAGCTTGAACTTTAGTTCTTCCTGGGAATATTGGTTAGTCAGTCAGTCACTCAGTCAGTCAGTCAGTTAGTTCCATAGTTATATAGGTTTTGTTTGTTTGCGTTTTGTCAAATTGATACTAGCTAAGGTCATCTGAGAAGAGGAAACTTCAAGTAAGACAATTCTTCCATCAGATTGGCCTGTAGGCAAGTCCAAGGGACGTTTGATAGAGATTGATTTTGGAGGTCACAGCTCACTGTGGGCAGTGGCATGCCTAAGCAGGTGGTTCTGGGTTGTAAACGGTGAGAAACAACCCAGTAAGCAGTGATCCTCCATGACTTCTGCTTCAGTTCCTGTCTCTAGACTCCTGCCTTCAGTTCCTGACCAGACTTCACTTCATCTTAACTAAAAGCTCTAAGCTAAAACCAACCCTTCCCTCACAAATTGCTTTTGGTCATGGTGTTTTATCACGGCAATAGGAAGCTATCTAAGACACAGTTGTGCTTGGTTTGCATACATACTGTACACAGGAAAGGTGTTGTGATGAGATTTAATTGAAAAACAGTTTGGCTAATTTGTGGTATTTATTATTTTGAAAAAAAGGGGGGGGAATGAAGGAAGGGATGGAGGGAGGGAAGAAACCAGAGAGTAAGGGAAGGAGAAACAAAGGGAGAGAGGAGGGGAAGAATTGAAGTGGGAAGACTACTGCTTTGTTCTTTTTTCCTTCTTTCTCCCTTCTTCCCTTCCTTTCTCCCTCCCTCTTTCCCCCCTCCCTTCTTCCTGTTTGTTTCCTTACTCATGAAGGGTCTATTCACATATTGAAAACTCATCTGACTCATGAAAAGCCAATGTGAGATCCTGAACGTGGGCGATGGTCTAATCTTTTTTTTTTTTTTAAATCATCTTTGAGCATATCCTCCACTCTTCAGTCCTCTCCAGAGCATCCCAAAACACAATCCAGGATGACCATAGTGCCTTCATCCTGCCTGGCACTGTGTACACCTGGCTGGCTTCCCTGGGCTGTCAGTGTGCAGGCTGCCAGCCTCCGGGAAGCTGTTCCAGTGCCCTTGCCGCTGTCAGGGCTGCTTGTGGGCTGGAGACAAGGAAAACAAATGCTGCTAATGAGCTGGAAACATAACACACTTGTAAGAACCAGCACAGAGATGAGCTGCTCCCTATTCTTAGGGAAAATAAAAAAAAAAAAAAAAAAAAAAATGAAAAAAGACAGAATGCAGAGCCCAAATTCCAGAGCACTCAACTCACCACAGCTCATAGCAACTTGGGTCCATGCCTCTCCCTCCCTCTTGCATGCTGACCCAGCCTCCGTTCACATCTGCATATTGACAAATGACAGCACATAATGGAGTCTGGAATCTAGGCTTTGTCAAGGTCAATGTTCTCTACCCCTATTCTGTAACCCTGTTCTGCACTCGCTAGCCAGATGCCTGTTGCCATTCAGACGGTCTGGTCCCTAGGGCCTTTCTGCCATCTCTGCTATAGGTAGAAAAGTCAGTGTTGTTTAGTTTTGTTGTTTTGAAACAGGATCTCCTGTAGCCCAGGCTGGTCCTTCAATTACTTTGTAGCAGAAGATAACCTTGAACTTTTAACAGACCTTTCTATCTTTACTTCCCAGGGGTTGGGATTATAGATGTATGTCACCATGCATGCCTCCATACTGCCTATTAAAGGACATTCATATTGCCAGAGAGGTTCATGGCATTGCTAGGTTCCATATGGTCTGGCTTGAGAGTAGAATAGATGTTGACTAAAATATGTACAAATGCCAGCCTGGTCTCTTGGCAGTCACCTGACTCATGAGGTGGCACCTCCCAATCAGAACAACCCATTCTTGGTAGGCAGCCACATGTAAATTTTCAGTCTTCCATAAGGAAATCACCATTAACTTGCAGCTTAAAGCAGTGAAATTTATCTGCTTACATTTCTGGATCTAGGGAGCCAAAGCTCCAGGTGTCAGCAGTGTTAGTTCTTTCCGGAAGATCCGCAGGGATAGTGTGTTCCCAGCCTCACTCCTAACTGGTGGTGAATACTGGCACGTCTTCCTACCCTATGCCTATACACACAAGGCCTCAGTGTGTAGCCCCATCTTCACAAGGCCGTGGCAGCGTGGCAATTTGCTTCTCTTCTGTGAACATCTGCCATGAACACAGCCCACATTTGATTCATACTCCTGTCACTTGAGGATTCTTTGCTTTTGTTTATGTATTTTTGCCATTTGTATTATTTTATTTATTTATTTTTTAAACTACCAATTGCTGCCCTCCCTTTGGTTCTCCCTATACAGTCCTTCCTCCCATCCCCTACCCCCATCTCCTCGGAGAGGGTAAGGCCTGTGCTGGGTATAAGCTCATCCTTGTATATCAGGTCTCTGCAGGACCAGACAAGAAGCCGTGTTGAGGAATGGTCTAATTCTAGCTGCTAAGCTCGTCATTGTAAGCAAGAGCATATCCATGGGTTCTAGGAAAACACAAATGGCTTGATGGTGGGGGCAGTAAGCTCAGCTTATCCAGTTTCTCCCTTCCTGTCCAGTAAGTAATAGTCCCTCTGCTTTGCAGGACACCATTCCTATTCCTCAATCCCCACTTCAAGGAGTTGGCTGGCCTTCAAAGATGAATCTGAAGTACAGGCAGAACCAATCAATAGCCCAACCCAGAGCTTCACTGCATGGATAAGTGTACAGCTCCAATTGAACTCAGTCTTAAGCCATCTTAAGGATGTGGTTGTGATAGAGTCATTTTATCCTAGAGATATTATGTGTGGTTTGGGGGGGGGGTTCTAGTGGTAATTTGCAAGAAAAGAGCTGGACTCTGGAGAGGGGCCTCAAAAGACAAAAAGACCAGAAGCCTCCTAGACCCATCTTTGCCTTAAGACCCTATGAGATTTCATGTTCCACTTAAGATTTCTTTGCTCTCACCCACTATTCTGAAAATGACTTTTTTAAAAAGGAACTGACTAATACATTTGCATTTACCTATTCCACAAATACCCTTTTGCCAATAATGAGCCAGGCAGGGCATTAGTCACTGGCCTGAGAAGACCCAAAATGAAAAACAGAACTCCTAGTTTCTAGGGGAGTGTAGTCTCTTGGGAATTGTATAGATGCTGCCATGGAATTTCTACGGCAAGTCTTAGGAAAGCTCCGGAAGTTGAACCCTAACTTTCTATAGAGATGCAGAAAAAGACCCAAAGGGATTGGAGGGCTTTCTCATTAAAATGTGCAAACCTCCTTACCATTGTCAATGCTCTGAGAAAAAGACAAAAGTATAGAGGTTGAGGTGACAGAGAAGAAGGATTGCAGTCAGGCTAGTACTCTCCCAGGGGTACTTAAGGCTGCCTATTCGTAGAGAAAATATGAGTATCTGGATAATCTGAGCCAGCTCAGTACCTCCAGACAAGGAAAGAGACAGATGGGAAAAAAGACTCAGAGATCTCTGGAATAAAGGAGATGTCCTAGGAAAAAAAATTCTGGAAGCTTCTCCACTTGGTAATCCATCTTAATTCAGAGTTGAGCTGGTTAATGTCTATTTAAATGGAGTGGTTGGTAAGTTATAATTTTGTGGTGGATCAAAAAAAAAAGAAAAGAAAAAACATGCTTCTCTGTTTCCAGTCATACTTTGGATTCCTTTCAGGACTACAGCCCTAGAGGAAACTGTTCTTTTAGGCATTCATGTTCAAACCACCTTACATTAGATGATCTTGTACTGCATAAAACTTAACTTGAGTCCATGCTTACACAGGATCTAAAAGGTCATCCTTATTCTGAGCCAGCATGAGCCCAGGGCCCTAGCTCTGTTATCCAGGTACCTCAGCCTCAAATGCTGAACTGGAATAGAATCATTCTCCCATCATGACAAATGTAGTCATTGCTTTTAAGAGGAGATGGGCTCTCATGTCCAGGGACAGCAACATGCAGACCAACCACGATATGTAATTTCAGAGAATCCTCCAAGTTGAACTCTCCCATAGACTCATCTCTCTTTACCAAATTGCTTTTGGTTCAGTGGAAAATATGTTTTCTTCAGTTTGCAAGTAAGAACTCAGACTGTTAGTCACCTATTTAGCTAGCCCTAATAGATTAAATAGAATATGATTATTTCCCCATCATTTGCTGTTCTTGCTTTCAATATCCACAAATTCAATCACCGTAGATTGAAAACACACATGGAAACATAGAATCTGGTATTGAGCATGTAACATAGTTGCTATTTCTTGACTAGCATGAATGCCTACTGTGTACGGTGGCATCCCTGGGCAGGTATGCCTATGCTGCCTAAGAAAGATATCTAAGATCCTGTCCTCTGTACTCCACTTTCCTGTCCACAATTCTGTCTGCATTCCCAGAGGCCTGCCAGTACCAGGAATGCCAGACCATGCTAGTACTAGAAACCCCAGAGACAATGTTAGCACCCAATACCCCAGAAGCTATTCAGGCCACAAAAACCCCAGGGGAGATCCCCTTCTGAACCTCAAGACTCACTAGTCATGAAAATATCAGTCCACTCATGCCAGGAAACAGAAAGAAAACAGAAACAAAAGGAAAAAAATCTCAAACCACCCATACAGCAAAGACAAACTAAGAAATCAGCATCTAAACCTATATTAGCTGCAAAACCCAGATGGCTAAAGGCCAGCATAAGAACACAATCAACAAGAGACAGGGCAATATGATACCACCAGAGGCCATCTATCTCACTACAGCAAGCCCTAGATATCCTAACATAGCTCATGTGCATGAAAATGACTTTAAATCCAATCTTATGAAGATAACAGAGACCTTTAAAGAAGAAAAGAATAAATCCCTTAAAGAAGTACAGGAAAATACACTCAAACGAATGAAATTAATAAAACTGTTTAGTCTTGAAAATTGAAACAGAAGTAAAGAAAACACAAACTGAGGGAAACTTGGAGATGGAAAACTTAGGGAAGAGAACAGAAACTACAGACACAAGCATCACCTGGAGAATACAAGAAATGAAAGGGTAAATCTCAGGCATAGAAGATACAATAGAAGAAATTGATACAGTGGTCAGAGAAAATGTTAGATCCAAAACATTTCAGACACAAAACATCTAGGAAACTTGGGACACTATGAAATAAACCAGTCCTAAGATTAACTAGAATAGAAGAGGGAGACAACTCCCAAGTCAAAGGCCCAGAAAATGTCTTCAACAAAATCATAGAAGAAAATTTTCCTAATCTAAAGAAAGAGATGCCTATAAATGCACAAGAAGCACAAAGAACACCAAATAGATTAGACCCCCAAAAAGAAAATCTGTCTGTCATATAATAAATGATCAAATCACTAAATGTACAGAACAACAACAACAAAAGAATATAAAAACTGCAAGGGGGAAAAGCTAAGTAATATATAAAAACAGACCTATTAGAATTACACACAACTTCTCATCAGAGACTCTAAAGGACAGAAGGCTCTAGACAGATGCTTTGCAGTCTCCAAGAGACCACAGATGCCATTCCGAACTATTATATCCAGCAAAACTTTCAATCACCATATATGGATAAAACAAGTTTTAAACAGTAGGTATCCACAAATCCATTCCTACAGAAGATACTAGAAGTAAAACTCCAACCCAAGGAGGTTAACTACATCCAAAAAAACCATATGAAATGAATAATATCACACAAGTAAAGCTAAAAGAAGGGTAAGCTCCCCCATCCCCAAACACACTATCATTGTGTGTTTAATGCTTCTCTAGCACATCTAAACAACACCAACATCTAAACATCATAAATCTAAACATCTAACAACATAAATGAACCAACATCTAAACAACATAAATAAACTATCATTGGTCTTTAATGCTTCTCATCAACAATGGACTCAATTCCCCAATTAAAAAAAGAAAAGCATAGACTATCAGATAGGATGCAAACCAGAATTCATTATTCTGTGGCATACAAGAAACACACCTCAACATCAAAGACAGAATTTCCTCAGAATAAAGGGTTGGAAAAAGATTTTTGTTCCAAGCAAACAGACCCAAGATGCAGCAGGAGTAGCTACTTTAACATTTAATAAAATAGATATCCCACCAAAATTAATCAAAAATAGATGGAGAAGGACACTTCATAGTAATCAAAGAAAAATTCACCAATATTTTCTCAATTTTGAATATCTATGCTCCAAATGCAAGGGTTACCACATTTGTAAAAGGATCATTATTATATTTTAAACTATACATTCAAACCCACACATTAATAGTGGGAGACTTCGGGGTTGGGGATTTAGCTAAAGGCCCTGGGTTCAGTCCCCAGCTCTGGAACACAAAAAACAGAAAACAAGACAAAACAAAACAAAAAAAAACCCAAAACAAACAAAAAAATACCTTTAAAAAAATAGTGGGAGACTTCAACACCCCACTCTTACCACTGGACAAGTCATCCAGAAAGAAACAGAGAAATAATAGAACTGATATTATGACTCAAATGGATCTAAAATATATCTACAGAATATTTTACTCAACCACAAAAGAATATACCTTCTTGGTACCTCGTGGAAATGTCTCCAAAATTAACTACATACTCAGTCACAAAGCATGTCTCAACAGATAATGACTGGCCAACCAGGATTGTCAATCAGTGTTCTCTAAGCTCAGCAAGAGATGTTCCTCATAAAATAAAGTGGGGAGAAACTGAGGAAGAAATCTAATGCCAATCTTTAGTCTCCACATGTACATCCTCATACTAATACATACATGCACATATCACAGCACATACATAGACACAAGATTATATAGAATCTATATTGTATGTGTGTCTGGCAAATATATGGTAAGGTTAAATTATAAAAATCTACAATCTTAAGATACAGGCAAAATGTTTGCATTCAACTTAAATGTCATATTCAGTAGTCTAAGGATCTTGTGGTATGTGGTCCAGTTGTACTTAGCTGACCTCAACCAGCCACACCTGGAACTCTGAACAACTATGATCCCAGAAATGGCTAACTGGATGCACAGCTTATAAGCTAAGCCCCCTGACTCTCTTGCTATCCCATCCCATCCTTTCTTTGCCCCCTCATCATATAGAAAACCCAAGAGTCCAACTCACCTCCACTAACACTCAAGTCTAGCCCACCAGTATTGCCTACCCCGAAGGCCCCAAAGCACACTTACATTTTACCAACTACCCACTCCTCTTCTCAGAAAGCATCATGTCTCATCTCCAAAGTTTTATAATTATACCAAAAATTGAACTCTCTTAGAGCTAAGAATTAGCTCAAATTTAGTTCAGAGTCCAATTTTACAAGCTTAGCCTCCCTGAACCTGTTTCCTTAACAGAAGATTGAGTTCAAATGGTTTAATTTAGAGAGTGCTTTACAGGAAAATAAGGGAGGCAAAAACACCTATTACAGCTTGCCATAAAAGAATTATCTAAATAACAGAATCCCTTCCTGTCAATTTTAATATGATTTTTTCTCTGTGACTGTTATCAGTGAATTGCAATAATTCTAGCTGATGTTGTGAAGTTCAGTTGCCTGTCTTCTAGGTCATGTTAACAGCCAGCGTCAAGTGTGTATCCTATTGTCAGTTCAATGACTGTTCTGGCACATGAGCCAGGACCATCCATTCAACCCCACCCGAGTGTTTTCTCTGTGCTGGATGCCTTTCTCAGATATGAGGCTCTGCACAGCCTGGCTCCTTTAGCTCTCCAAGAGCTTAAGTTCTCAGGCAGCCTGTCAACAGATTACTGGTAAATAAAAGTGGCAAGTAGTGGACGGTCTGAATGAACTAACCAGGTGGCTGAAGAAAGGTATTCAGGGGTAGGAGAGACAGAGGAAGGTGTGAGAGTCAAAGAGCAAGTAATGGTCCTGGCAGATGAAGAAAGATGAACCATCCACACAGGTATTAGAGCCACACAGATACCTATGCAAAGGGAACACAGGGAAAGGAGAACAAATCCTCCAAAGGAAGAACCATCTGATACTGAGAGGACAGAGAAACTGAGTATGAGGGACCACATGATCTCACCTGTCAAAGATGATGATGAAGACCTAGAAAGGGCTTTAAGCCAGTTAGACTCTAAGCATACCTGTTTTCACCAAGTCATACACTAGTACTGGTGGTTAAATTCTAAGAATGGTTTCTCTCTCTCTCTCTCTCTCTCTCTCTCTCTCTCTCTCTCTCTCTCTCTGTGTGTGTGTGTGTGTGTGTGTGTGTGTGTGTGCTCATGCGCGCGCGCACATGCACGCTCATGCATTCCAGAAGTCAGCCTCTAGTTGTGTTCCTCAGGAGCTGACCAATTTGCCTATTTTCTTTGAGGCAGGGTCTCAAAGAAAAGATAAAGAACTTGCTAATGCAGGCTGGATTAGCTGGCCTGCAAACTCCAAAGATCCACCATGCCTGGTTTCCCAACACTTGGATTACAAACACGTACACCAGCCCTGTCCAGCTTTTTACATGGATCCTAGCAACTATAAGCACATTGCCAACTGAGCTGTTTTCCCAGTCTGCCTACTTTAGTTTGCTGTTAATGTGATTTCACCTCGGTCATCCTTGCTTTGGCCCTTTGGTGCTGGTTATAGGCTCATCTCCACTCACCGGGTCATCTGAAGAGAGAAATGTCAAATAGACACGCTCTTCCCCATACAGGTTTCTTACGCTGGCATCCTTGTGATACCCTGTGTGATAGCCCAGTGAGGACTTACTTGGCCCTTGGCCCATACACTTTCTCCTCCTCAGCATTTGGGAAGTTGGCTCTGCTGTTGGAGGGAGACATTTTAGGAGAGGTTTCCATGGAAACTCAAACTTTCTCTCCAGCTGCTCATGCAGTTTATCCCTATATTTTTAAATGTACATTTCTTTTTGATCAGCTTTTGGAATCTTGCTCCCGTTGGGATAACTAGCACAGAATGTCTAGGAATATAGCGTTCCTCACTCTCTAGTGAATGGTGTGCTCCTTGTGTTTCCAAGGCTGAGAGTGAAAAGCATCAAAGCTATGCTGGAGTAATGAATTATTTTGCAGATTCCTCCCCACTGGTCTTTTCAGGTAATCAGCCTTCCATTCCCAGGTGGCCTTTAGCAGTACCGATGGGACATCACGAATCTTAAGAATGTACTTTTCAACCTGTCTGCTGCCAAACAGAGCCTTTACTCATGGCCCTAACTTCTTTTTCTTCATCACCATAAAATCCAAGGCCACCTGTACTCTCTTTCTAACCCCTACAAGTTCAAGTCTTAGTCCAATGTTAGTATGTCTCTTTAGTCCTCCTACTTCATATATACATATTATTTTTTGTGCTTTGACTTGAACCCAGGGCCTTACACAACATAGTCAAGTACTCTACCACTGAGCTGTACTTCCAGTTCTCAGATCCATCCCTAGCATAGTGTCAGTAGCACTAGTCAAAGTCAACCATTCCAGGCCACCCGAACTGTGTGCGTTATCCTCTTTATCGTACTTCTTGCAATAATAATGAGATCATTATCTTGACACTTATACATTTATTGCCCATCTCCCTTTTAAAAATACAAACTCCCTAAGGAATTATGTCTTTTTTAACTTCTTCATCTCTTACATCTACTGGTGTTTGTCTAAAAAAATTAAAAATTAAGTGGTTCTGTTAAGGAAATGGCAATATTTGGGCTCAGGAATGAGGAGGAATGAAATAGTGAAATGGGCTCAGCTTTGTGCATTTGTGGAGTGGAACCTAATTTTTTCCACAAAGACAAGTGCTCTGAAATGTTGGGAAAATAAATCTGCACTGGTTGTTTGATAGGATATAGATCAAAGCAGAGGCTTCCTGTGAGGACAACACAACCTTCAGTGTCTTCTTTACAGCTGAGTAAAAAATGCCCAGGACCATCAACATGGGCCTGAGGCCTCAATAGATAAGGAGAGACGTGGGATTTTTAGTTAATTTTCAGTTGCTGTGATGAAACACCATGACCAAGGCAACTTAGAGAAAAAAGATTGTTTTGGTTTGTGACTTCAGGGCGTTAGAGTCCATCATGTCTGGGAGACAAAGCAGCAAAATCTAGGCATGATAACAGGAGCAGGAAGCTAAGAGCTTACATTTGGAACCATAAGCATGAAGCAGAGAAAGGAATTTGGAAGTGACAAGGCTTTTAGCTCTTAAATTCCACCCTCAGGACATACTTCCTCCAATAAGGCCACACCTCTTAATCCTTTCCAGGACAGTTCCTGAAACTGGGGACCAAGCGTTTAAACACATGGACCTATGGAAACCATTCTCATTTAATCCACCACAGGTGTCATCAACTGAAGACTGACTATTCAGATGTCTGAGACTGTGGCAGGCATTTCTCATTCCAATTACAGAAGAACAGAAACTCTGAGTCCTCACCAAGACCTAGAGTGGCTTGCTCCTGCGCATGTCTCTGGCTATATCTGGCCTGCTACTCTCTCTTCCTCCTTGCTAGTACCATGTACCTGTCTCAGAGACTTCACCCAAGACCCCTTGCCTTTATGGGATATTCAATCTCGCATTCTTTTTTTTTTTTTTTTTCAGAGCTGGGGACTGAACCCAGGGCCTTGCGCTTGCTAGGCAAATGCTCTACCACTGAGCTAAATCCCCAACCCCGTCAATCTCGAATTCTTGACCTGGTAAAAAGACAACACAAACCCTATTTGTCTCCATTTACGGACCAGGCATGATTTCAAAAGGAGGGCTATGGGCAATAGCTCCAGGAATAGACCATAGGCCCCAGAACCTAGGCTATAAGACACCTGCTCCAGGAACAGACCATAAACTCCAGGAAAAAAAGATCATAGAATCCCCCCAATCCCTAAGAACAACCTAGGGATAACCACAAAAATGGGAAAATATCTTCTCTCAAAATGCGCCATCTGCACGGGGCACCCCTGTCTCATCTTATGGTTAAACATTCATGACATGGGCATTCCAACCACAGACCACCTATCACCCCTAGCACCCACCAATGAAATTTTAGATTATCTAATCCTTCTAGAGAGTTCCCCTGGTTTCCTATAAGAAAGCCTGTGTGCCTTTGTCTGGGGTCGCCATTTTGGAAAATGGTTGACCCCCCGATGTGCTGAATGTTTCTGCAGAATAAATGCTTCTTGTCTTTGCATACTATCTGAGTCTTCCTTCAGTGATTTTTCGGGCTCTTACACAGGTCCACACACTCCTCTTTCCAGGCACACCTTGAACTCTTGACATCATGATAAATGAGCATCATCACTATAACTTTTATGTTCAGTTAGTGCCTGCTGGTCTCACTAGAGGAGTTGGGGCTAAGAAAGCCATATCTCTTGTCTAGTGTAGCTCCTGACCCGGAGTGCTGTGCCTGAGATGCAGTGGATAAAAACTCCAATACAGGGGGTTTCTATTTCACGGGGTTTATTCAAGAATTTCCCAGAATGAAGGAGTTTGTGATATGGAACATAAGGCAACCAGGAACTTTTCTATAAAGTCTTAATAGGATGACTCCCTCACAGGACCAGACAAGAATTAAACCATTCATCCCTCAAAAGCATTAATTGCTTAGATAAACAGTGGAGTGTGCCACTCCCACTCTTGTGCCTACACTTCTGTACCGCTTGTCAGTTCTTGTCCTTCATGACCTCTAACATGCTATTCACATGCTGCAGTGTGCACACTCTCTCTTCATTCCAACTAACCACCAGAATACCACAGTAGGTCCCCAGCAATGCTTAGGAAAAGGGGAAAAGCAAGCTTCCTTCCTAAGGTTGTTAGAAATCAGGCGTCTCTGAGCCACGCTGGGCCCAGATCTGTGTAGAACCTTCCAGTGATTCCCTCAAAAAGCTTTGCCATCAGCATTCTAGGAAGAACTATAGATTCCTGTGGGGCCCAAGGCAGAAACCTGAGCTCCAAGAAAACAAAGAATCTGTTCTTATGCAAATCAGTCAGTACTGAAAAGAGGGGAAAGGAACAGCAAGCAAACAGCCGGTCTGGTGGCACCTGGCTCTAAAATAGTTTCCTCTCCGAGTTTTAAAAGGTGTCAGCTCATTCAAAACAAAGGTCTCTAATCACCCAGAAAGTGTTTTTCACTCCACTGATTTCACTTTCTATCTAGGCAGCGTCCAATGGTGCGATTGTGCTTTCAGAGAAAAGCATCCAGGAGACCCTGCATTCTTTCCTTTACTTAGGGAGAAATTTCCACCTTTTCTGCCAAATAACAAATGGGCCATCAGGCCATCATGCTCCGGCTTATTCATGCAGCACTGATTGTTTGCCCTGCACCTTGCTGAGCACAGGGGGATAAAGGCTGGAGCAGATGCAGAGAGGCCAATCTTAGTGGAGTAGGCAATTCCAAGAACATTTAAATACATATGCTCACACTTGTGTGTACACACACACACACACACACACACACCACACACCACACACCACACACATGCATACACAGCTGATTCGGTAGTTTGAGTTTATCTCTAGTATCTGCTTACTCTTGGGGAATGAAGATTAACAAAATGGACCCTGAACTTTATAGACCAGTGGAAGGTTGATCAGTGGACTCAATGTGCCTGCTACTTTCTTTCTTCAGTTACTAAATGTCTATAATTTACTATTGTCTATCAGTGACTATTCTACTGCCGTGAAGAAACAGCAAGACTGACAAAAGAAAGCATTTATTTGGGAGCTTGCTTATAGTCTAATAGGGTCAGTCCATGATTGTCATGATGGGAAGATGATAGGAATGATGCTGGAGCAATAGCTGACTTCTTCATATCCTGATCCCGGGGGTAGGGAGGGAGAGAGACAGAGAGACAGAGAGACAGAGACAGAGACACAGAGACAGACAGAGACAGAGAGAAGCAGACAGAGACAGAGAGACACAGAGATGGTAAGACAGAGACTGGATGTGGTGTGGGCTTTTAAAACCTCAAAGTCCACCCCCAGTGACATACCTCCTCCAAGGCCACCCTTTTTAGTCCTTCCCAAACAATTGCACTAAGAGGCATCAAGAATTCACGTACATGTACGTGAATCTAGGGGGCCATTCTCTCTCAAACTACTACACTAAAAATCTATTGACGTTTCTTAAGAAGTTAAGGAGGGTGGAGCTGGAGAGATGGCTCAGTGTTTCAGAGTGCTTGCTTGTGAGGGTCCTGAATTTGGTTCCTATCAGACATTCATGACTGTCTATAACTTTACCTTCAAGTATGAGTACCTGCTTCTGGTGTCCATAGATACTGAAACACATGTGTACATATATAGACACATATACAAAAATACAAATAAAATAAATATAGTTTTTAAAAAGGAAGTGGATGAAATAAGTACCATTGCTCCTTTTGCAGATTTAGACATCCTCAGAGTGGAAGGGGTTCCAAAATTTAAACATGTTATCTCAGGCTAAAACACCCTCTAGCACTGTCTGGTCCCATACAGCAGCCACATAGGCTGATAAACACTTGAAACAAAGTCCAAACTCAAGTTCCTCTAAGCTTAAAAAAAAAACAAAAACAAAAACAAAAACAAAACAAACAAAAGAAAAACACTCAGAATTATAAAGTTACTACTAGGAAGAAATGAACTCTAATCTTCTTCAAGCACTAACAGATTACACACAAATTACAGATTTAACATATAGAACATAATGGGTTAAAACTATTACCAAGACAAATTTTACCTATTTTTGATGCAGTCACAAGGCATTCGAAATTGTTCATGTGGCTTAGATTCTATTTCCTTTGGGCAATGCTATTCTATGAAATTCCTATTATCAGCCACCATGGTCTTCTTGAATTACTTTTGCCAAGAGGCTGTCCATTGGCTCTTCAGAAATTCCGCTAGAAATCTGATCAAGAGCTTAGGCTATGTGGAAGGGGCTCTGCTTGTTTACCCACAGTCTTTCTTTGTGGGCATTTGACTCACTGAGAGTTACAGTTTTCCCGGATGTTCTGGCATCAATGAGTGACTTCAACTACCTTTTCACTTTCACACATCTTTCACCACTTATACACACATATGTGCATACAACATGCACTATGAACAACATGAAATATATACAATATATATTATATACAGATTCAACATATGAAACATAATGGGTTAAAGATATTACCAAGACAAATTTTACCTATTTTTAATGCAGTCACAAGGCACACCCAAACACAGATTTGCACCTCTCACTGCAGGAAAAGCAGCATGGTAGAAAGCTCTTTAGTTGAGGAGTCGGTAGTAAGTTTGTGTCCCATGTTTTTAACCAATGTACAGCCTTGGGTAAGTAATGTCACCTCTTATCTTAAAAATGCATAAGGGGGTGGCAATTCTTCAAGTTGAACCTCTCTCTGCTGCCCAGCATTCCTCTTTTTGGCCAATAGAAAGCTCTTTTAAATCATGTCAAGAAAGGTCAGTTGACCTTGGAAGTCAGTCACAGAGCCTATTTCACTGATGGGAGCAATTCTCAGTAAAGGCAAGTGTATCACATAAAGAGCCACTAGGGAATGAAACCCAAGGAAGCTGAAGATTCTACATGAATCACAGGGTGAAAGACTTTCTAATAATCTATTCAGAACCACATAAATGCATGGCTTGTCCCTTGGCTTAAGGCGAACAAACAAGCAAACAAACCCAGAACAAAATCAACCTAATTTACTAAGTCTCTCTGTTTCCTAAGCTGGTTTGAGTTTACAACCAAGGACCTTGACTAATATATTATAGTTGGTAACTACTCTTTTATTTCAAACCCTTGTAGCTTGTCATGTAGGAAACTAGTTTCACAGGCAAGCAGAAGGACAGATAATGTTAGGATAGCGGAAGGTATGGTCAACAGGACCCTGGTACTCACAATTTCTTCTCCTTCTCTGAAAAAATACATCTGTTCATTACGGCCTATGTCTTGTTAAAACAACAACAACAACAACAACAACAACAACAACAACAACCAAACATCCACTTGGTCAATAGCCCCATCACTCATGTTCTTATTTGCTATTGAAATGATATTTGTTATGTATTTCCACTGAGGACTATAGCAACTAATTAGATAAAACGAACACATGTTTCTTTTTTTAAAAGCCCAGTGTGGGTGCAAAAGCAAATTGACTTGCATTAGAATTCCCAATGCAATTCATCAGTATATGCTGTGTATCCTCAAAAGTCAGAGTCTTCTTAGGCTCGCTATTTCTTTCTCCTGCTCTCACTTCTGCTCTCATAACAAGTGGATTGTATCAGGACACAGAGTAGGAAGGGGCTAATGAATGGCCGCTGCCTTCCTCCCTCCAGGCAAAAATACCAGATCCTTCAAGACAGGGAGTGACCCTCAGTGTATATATTATGGGTTGAATTTGAGCCTAAATGAGAGTTTCTGAAATGTACCATGGAGCACATGGGCCATGATCAAAGCCTATGTGGTATGATTTCCTTTCTCAAAATGTTTACTTTTTATTTATTCTCTGAAAATCTCATGCATGTATACAATATATCTTGTTTGTATCTACCCTTCACACCCTCAACTTTACTTGGGAGTCTCTATCTCATCTCCCTCTCTCTGTGAATTATCTTTTATTTACTTTGAAGCTACTAAGCCTAATTAGTGCTGTCCACATGCACAAGTGTTTGGGGCATTTCTCTGGGGGGCACAGGAATACCTACCTACACGCCTAAGGAGAAATGACTCTCTTCCCAGAAACCATCAAATGTCAATAGCTCCCCAGCTGGGGGCGGGGATTAGGACCACCAGTTCTAGAATGCTGATAGCTTTGATCTTCTACAAGTCTTACACTGTAAATACAGTTCTGTATGTTCATGAGAGCAACCATCATGCCATATCTGGAGGTAGCATTTCAGAGCATTCCCCTGAGGCTCTTACTTACATACTGGGGTTTTCACTCCCAGCATACCTTCACAGCTGGGCTTCCTTCAGTAGATCTATCTCTTTATTGAAGTCTCTTCTCATGCCACTGGATTTTTTTCAACAGCTCTGAGCATCTAAATTCAGGTTTTCATGCTTGCATAAGCTAGTACCCTACTGACTGAGCCATCTCCCCAGCTCTCACCTTTCCAACGCCGCAGACTCCCAAATTTCATGCAAAATGTGTCCTGTAGACCATGTCAATGCATTACTATGGGAAAAGGGGATTCCGAGAAGCACAGGTCAGAGTTGGCTAAATTGACAAATTACCATGAAAGAACTTAGTAGAAGGAAATGTCCCATAGTATGTCATCACATTTCACCCTTAAGCAGAAATGGAAAGCTACACTAATCCATCTAACCTTCTTAATATTAAAATATTTATGATTTTCATTGGCAAACTTTAATTACCCAGGGAAATGCATTTCACTATGCCATTTTCATACATGTATATAAAATATCTTGACCATAGTCACTCCCTGTTACCGTCTCTTGTCTCCTCCCTTTCCTCTGCACCTGTCCCTACCTTCATGTCTTGTTATTGTTGCTGCTGTCATTGAACCAATGAGTTTAGCTAGAGTTGTTTCTGTGATGGGTTATGTACAGGAGTGTGAACGACTTCACCAGTGGCTTTAACAATAAAAAAATAAATCTCTCCTTTTTAACATCTACATTATATCTTGGTAAAAGTAAAATACATAATTAAACTCATTATTTTGAATAGCAGCTGAATAAAAGTCAATAAAATAAAGTTTTCAAGAAGTGCATTTATGTAACAGAAAAGAATAAGAAAATTCTTAGGACACATACACTCCTTAAACTAGGCTTCCTATTCACACTGCCCTGGGGAATTCCTAGATACAATAGCTGCTCTGTGAACTGCTAGTTTTATAGCAGCATCCGTGGCCTTTCCCAATAGATGCTTGTATCCATGGCATTCATATCCCTCCCAGTGTCAGAAATCATACACATCTCCAGACAATACCAGTGGCCCCCTAAGTGGCAGAACCCCCTTCCAAAGGAGAAGCTCTGCTTTAAGTAAAATGAAACAGGCAACTGGTTTGTTTTATATTTATATTAAGCTCAACTCTAGTTGAAAATACATCATCCATCACTGCCTGTGCATTTGATTCCCTAGATGGTGTTTTTGGAGTCTGTAAAATCTCACTTGGCATAAATATTAATGTATTGGAAGGGACTCATTCTGTGGATTCGACTTTGAGTAGAAGCATAAAAGCAGGACTCAGTTGGCCAAGGCTGCTAATTAAAAATACCATAGATAGTTAGCTTCAGAGGCACCACCTTTTATCCCAACAAAGGGAAGTATACAGCAGAGAAGGCAAGATCCCTAGGCGGATCCAGGCCATTTCAAAAGAGTTGAGCTAACTCACTTCCTCTAATGAGGCACTAGAAGGCTACAGAGTGAATGATGTCTTATAACAATGTAGAAGCCGATGGAATTTCTTCAAATTATTTTCCATCATGACAAAAAAATGGAAAGAAAAAAGAAAATCATAGTTAAAATGCTTAAATGCACTAAATCCCATATTCACAACTGGCTGCAGATATTTTAAAAAATACCGAAGACTAATTAACACTACCTTACTGTTTTACTTTTTGGGATGGGGTTTCTCACTGATTCTGCAGGTCGTCCCTTTAGCTAGAGGGCTGGAAAAAGCCGCAGGTGAGATCCACCGATCTCTGCCCAGCCCCCACACAAGGCTGTGCTAACTATGTTTGCATGCTACATACCTGGCTTTTACTTGCATTCTGGGGATACAAAAACAAATGAAGGGATACCCATGTTCCTTTAGTCAGTTATCAGACAATTGAAATGATGATCCATACTTGGGGAATTGGAATTTCTCCAGGAACCCCCTTCTAGAAGGAAAGTGTTAAAAGCTGGTGCCAGCCAGAGGAGGAGCTTGCCTCCTGGAACTTCACGTGGCTTTTGGAGCACCTGAAAGGAGAGGTTGGAGCTAAGACAATAATAATGGGAAGGGCCGCACCGTGACCAGAATTACTACACAGGTCTCTCCTACTCCATTTAAACCTAAACCTAAGCCAAAACCCTGAAGATTGACTTAGTGTGGACATAGCTCATTGGACCTCTTTATTTGCTCCTCTGGCCCATGTTGTCATGTGACTAAATCTCTTACCCCTGCTTTTGCTAGTACTTTTTTGAGTGACCAATCCTGGATCATTGGAGCTGCAGAGGTCCAGGAGCTGACTCTAAGTGCTCTGGTAATCAAATCATAAAATATGTATGAGATATAGAGAAGGTGAATACTCCCAGGGGTCTGATGGGCAAAGTTAAACTATGATAAACTGTCATTCTTATTCTCTACCTAAAATGTAAGCCGTTTCTGCTGAAGCCATTCAGAGAGATATGATATTGTCAATCAAGCTCAGAATGTGTATAAGATTAGGAAGTCCATTGGCAATGGCTCAATGCTTAAAAATCGTCATTGGATAACACAGTATAGAGAGGTGCAATGCACATGTAGATGTGTGTATGTATTACCCTTGTGTCTGAATCTGCATCTGTGTGTAAACACATGACTAAGTGGCATAAGTTGATCTAAATTTACATATTTGTTTGTATGCATTATTTATGCATATGTAGATATTCAATATACATATTTATAGATGTGTATCTATATGTGTGCACTCACTATTGCTGATCTGTAAAAAATAAACGCGTTTTTCAAAGTGCTCCACTACCCTGGGTGTAGCAGAACACTTGCCTGATTTGCAGGAGCCCTGGATTTTAACTCAGCCTTTAAAAAAAATTAAAAGATGATGATACATTCTTACTTATTCTAACCCCTCAGCTAAGTAGCAATCTAATCTACTCTATGAAGAGGGAGGTGAGGATACTAGTTTGTGAAGAATTTTCTCTCTTTATTTAGCCCTTTATTGATGTTCTCAAGAGCATCAATAACTGAATGTTGCCTCTTATGATCAAAGTGCCATGCTAAGAGGAGTATTCTATGAATGGAAAAAAAAAAACCTATTTCCAATTAGATAAGTGAAAACCAAGGGTCAAGAGCTAATATGGGTCCTAGGAGGTATTTAGTTGGTAAAGCACTTCTGTGCAAGTGTGAGACTTATGCCTGGTTCCAAAGAACCCAATATAAGGTTAGATGGGGCCGTATCATATCCATAATCCCATTACAAGCATGTTCTATAATCCCAGTGTTCCTACATCATTATGGGATGTGAAATCAGAAGAATCACTAGAATTTCACAGGCCAGTTAGCCTGGCATAGGTCTAGTCTGGAACAAGAGTCCCTGCCTTAAACAAGACACATACATGGTCAGGACCAACTCCAGGTTTGTCCCCTAACCTCCACATGTGCACTAAGGTTCATATTGCAAGAGGAGGGAGGTGGGAGAGAGGAGAGTGAGCAAGTGAATGCTAATTGTCCAGGGTCACAGGACTGTATTTTATTGCCATTCCTCAAACCCAAATCTCCTGCTCACTCAGCTACAAGTTTTTCCAACTGAGGATTATCTGAGGGCACTCCTCAAATTACCTGGTATCAGTGAATGTAAATCTAAGAGGCTTCCATGTGCAATCTTCATTCTTGAAGAAAGCTCTATTTGGCCTTGTCAGTCCCTAGGTGGAAGTCTGACAAATGTTGTGTTGAAAACAAATTATGCTCTATTGCACGTGCATTAATTTCTTGGCTAATATTTCAGTTTACTATATTGAAAAGCCCTTCGGAGCCACCCCAGTCTGCAAGAACACAGTTTATTGCTCAAATATTTGAGTTCCAATTTCAAGGCCTGTCAATCTATCAGGACTCAGAAGTTGGCTTAACCTGCTTTCCTCTGCTCCGTGACAATACTGTTTAGTATCTGTTGGGCTGTACCTGACACAAGGAAATTTCATTTTATATTTAGTCAAATAAATTGGAAGTTACTAGAACACCCCCACCCCTAAATTCACACAATGCTACACTTCCCAACCTCCCAACCCCACCCCACACTTTTCTTTGCTAACTCTGCAGAGTCTGTTATCAAAGCAATTACAGAGTTTATCTATACTGGGAAGCTGTCAGTATGGTGTGAATCTCGGGCTTTGAAAAAAGGATTAAAAAAGAGTTCCTCTACTCACCAGGGAGCCTGTCCAGAGGAAAAAAACCCTTAGATCTGCAGGGAATGCGACTCTCTGCCAGTTTCTTTTATGTAGAAGTGCTATTTACAAATAAAATAAACACATCATACACACACACCCCTTACCCTGTCCAGTCATTTTCTACATCTTTTCTCTCAGGCTATGAAAGCAGGAAATGAGAGAGGACTATATTAAAATTCAAGACACTCTAAACTCTGCAGCTGTGTGTTTGAGAAAAAGGGAACTCTCAGTAAGTTATACTGGTTTAGGCTTCCAAATAATCCTTAGGATCACCCCCTTCTCTAGTCCATCTTTGCAGTCCTTTTCCTTCCTACTGTAGTTGACTCAGCAACTTAAGTCATAGAGATAGAAGCACTAAAGCATGCTCTTACAGATTTGGGCAGCCCCGAAGCACTTTCAATGTAGTAAATTGAAATATTAACCAAGAAACTTAATGCATGTGCAATACAGTGTAGTTCATTTTCAACACAGCGTTTGTCAAACTTCACCTGGGGACCTAGAAAACCAAACATATCTGCCTAACATCCCTTTTGAGTTCAAAGAGTCTGCCCTTTGTGTCCATTTACTACCCAACATGAGTGGCAGAAATAACTAGGACCAGGTCCTTTCCCAGTATAAATTCTTGCTTCATGATAAGAACATTCTATTTCTTCTGGAACAGTACAATCTGCTCTAAAAGGTCACATTTACAGGAGTTTTTTGCTTTTAGAAATAACAACTTATTTGAAAAATAGTGAGCATAAACGCCTCAGAATGAAAATAAGCACATAGTTTTGTTTATTGTCACCATGATCAAATATGTAATAAAAGACAACTTAAGGAAGGAAAGGTTTGTCTCATAGTTTGTAGGGATGCAGTCTATAACTACAGGGAGGATGTGGAGGCAGGCATGTGAGGTGGCTGGTCACACTGCATGCACAGTCAAAGAGAGAGAGAGAGAGAGAGAGAGAGAGAGAGAGAAAGAGAGAGAGAGAGAGATATGCTGGTAATCAGCTCCCTTTCTCCTTCTTTCTTTTCTCATTCAGTGCATGACCCTAGTCCATTTGATGGTGCCACCCATGCTCAGGTGGATTTTTCCTTTCTCAGGTTAGCCTCTCTGGAAAATCCCTCACAGACACACTACTCCTAGAGGTATGTCTCTGTTGCAGCATACTTATTACACCGTGAATCCCAAGATTGTGTTATTTACTGGAAAGATCCATTTCTATTGTGGTGTGGCTCAACCCTAACATACCTATAATCCAAGAGCTTTTTGTTTATTGTAAACAGGGTTAAATAAAATAGACCATTGGTCAAAAGCAAGCAACCAGTTGACAGGATGGAAACATAAGAAAGAAAAAAGAAAACACATTGAAAGTAAGAGGAAGTCAAGAGGATGGGAAGAGACTCACAGGAAATAGAAGGAAGGGACTTTCAGTTTGAAGGGGTTTTGAGATGGCATGAAGAAGAACTTCCTTTTGGGACATTGGCTGTGAAAGAAGGTCAACTTGGTGCTTTCTCTGTCTCTCTGAGTTACCTGGCTTTCATTGCAGGACATGGCTCTGGAGACTTCATTGGTAAAAATTGAATGATTGAGATGTTGTTAAAAACAATATGTCTCTCAGGTGATCCCCAGGCAGCCAAGTTAACAATTAACAGTCATACCAAGAAACAGACGGTTGTCCTTCATGTCTTTCTCTGACTCCTCAGCACCGTTGGGGAGATAATGGATGGCGGAACCTACCCAAACACCGAATGCCTTTGCAGATGGAGGCGGGGCATGAAGGCAGCAGAATAGACAGGAGTGTCAGTCCCTGAAGACTCCTGCATCAGCCTTAGACAGCCTTATCTGTACTCATGTAACCCTCGTGTACTTCAGTCACTGACTTTATAGCATGTTACTTAAGCGTGTGTACACATCCGAAGCTTTAAAAGGCAAATCAGTCAGACTTGCCAACTTTCCGGCGTCTTCCATCCTTACCTGCTGGCTATGGCTGGCACAGCTCAGACAGTTACTACCACCATCTGTGCCGCAGCTTCCCTCACACATCCTTTCGGTCCCTCATACTTGTTCAGACATCTCCCTTCAGAGGCTTACTGTTTTCACTGCCTGGGGGAGGGGGTGGCAATTCTTCAGATACCACATTAGTAGGGCCATTTTCAGTAGGACTGCCATCTTGCCCATCCTCAGTCCAGCATGCCTCCAACCTCCAGTTCTTATTTACTTGTTTTTCACCAGAAACCTTGATTGTCCTCTTAAATAAAAACCACACGAATAAAGTTTTCACTACTCCACTCAACAAAGCTTCTATTCCAGGCTGAGAGCCTGTCCACAGGAAAGCCTAAGTGTGCAAGGCCCAAACTGAAGCTACCAACAGTGGTAAACTACAAGTAAGCTTTTCCCCTCTAGAAACAAGTCCTTTTCTGACCTGTCCTTACATCCTCTACCCATTTAACTCTCAGTGTACTCAGTTTATTCTACTTTTACATTAATACACTAAGCTGGTTGGTGGCCAGGGAGTTGATTCAATGAGTAAGAACCTTGCTTTGCAAGCACGAGGACTTGAGCTCAGATCCCCAGAAGCTAAGTAAAGCAGAATCCAGCAGCATGTGTTTGTCTTCACAGTGCACCTATGGTGATCAGGGAAGAAGAGTTGGGGAGACCCCAGGAGCTCATATCAACTAAGCTGGTGTAGGGAGCAATAATGAACAAAGAGACCAACTTTCAAACAAGGTTGATGGTAAAGACTGATGCGTGAGCTATTCCTTTGGCCTCCATATGCACTTGACAACACAAACATACCTTCACATGTGAGCACACACAAACACACAGAGGGATTGACCTGGCTGAATCTGAACCTCTTGAGAAGTTCCCTAGGCAACACCCTGCCTAGTCGACTTACTTGCTTGGCTCCAACCTTTCTATGTGAATCAGCTATTTTTTTTCAGAACCACAAGAATCCTCACTTATGCATAGTATTTCCAGGGCCAGTGCACAGGCTTGGCCATCACATAGCTTAATTTCAATTCTCAGACTAGTTACAACTTGATTATATGGCCTATCACAGTACCAGCTTTCATGTTCAAACATAAAGATAATTTCATCTTAGAGAAGGATATGTGATTGACACCCATGAAGCCTGTAATATATTTGCCTGGATCCCCATCTTAGTTTGGATTTTACTGCTGTGAACAGACACCATGATTAATACAGCTCTTATAAAGGAGATTTAATTGGGGCTAGCTTACAGGTTCAGAGGTTCAGTCTACTATCACCAAGGCAGAAAACATGGCAGCATCCAGGCAGGCATGGCACTGGAGGAGGTGAGAGTTCTATCTTCATTCAAAGGAAGTCAGGACCAAATTGTCCCCAGGCAGCTAGGAGTAGGATCTTAAAATCTACACCCACAGTGACACATTTCCTCCAAAAAGGCTACACTTTCTAATGGTGCGACTCCCTGGACCAAGCATATCCAAACCACCACATTCTACTCCCTGGCCACCATACGATTGTTTAAACACATGAATCTATGGGGCCATACCTAGACATAGCATAGTGCAAATACATTTAATTCAGCTTCAAAAGTCCCTAGTCTTAATAGACTCAACTGTATTAAAAGTCCAAAGTTCAAAGTCTCTTCTGAGACTCATGCAATCTCTTAACTCTGATCCCTCATAAAATCAAAATAAAAAGGTAGATCATATACCTTCAACATCAGAGGACATATATTACCATTCCAAAATGACAGAGTGAGGAAATCCTGGAAAAAGGTAAGACTAAAATTCACCTGGGCAAACTCATCATCTCTGTGTCTGGTGTCCAACTCCTTTCAGCTTTGTTGACTGCAACACATTTCATGTTCTTGGGCTAGTTCCACTTCCTGTTAGCAAATTTCCTCATCAGGTATCCCATGGCTCTGACAGCTCTTAGATCTTAAGATATCCAAGGAAACTTCAACTTTATAACTTCTTCTTCTGATGTCTAGGATCCACATATTATCCTCTGGGCTACTCCACAGTGTTCCAGTCACATATCCAGCTCTGGTCCTCTGTGGAACTCCAGGACCTGGTTGATTCCATTCCACTGCTGCTGCTATTCCTGGTCATTCCATGGTACTGACATCTCTAATGCACTGGGGTCTTCTCTTGCAACTAGGCTTCATCAATAGTCTCTCATAAGCTCACTCTCTGGTGCCAAGACTCAATTTTTTTGCATGACCCCTTCAGCTCTGGGCCATCAACTGCAACTAAGGCAACACCCTCACCAATGGTTTTTCCTGGCCTCTTACAGTGCCATGCCTCAGTTCTTCTTCATAATCCCTTCATACCTTCAAACAAGTACCACGTTGGTGACTCTTACACATTACTCAGTCTAACTACTAGCATGAAGTACAATCTTGGCTATCTCTAGAACAAAGCTTCTTTGTGCTCTCAGAAAATACTTCCCAGGAGATTTCACTTCAGTGATGCTGATCTCTTCTTAATCATCCTGCAAATTTCTTAGCTCCTTTGAACCTGCATATATTGTTCCAGTAGTACCCTTTATTCTGACTCTAAAGCTGGAGCCACATGGGTGAAGCTACTGAGTTCTTCTGGTTGCTAGAGCTGGAACAAAGCTCCCTTGTTCTGTTACATTATTACCAGCTTTCTATTTTCCAACTCCTTCACTGCCTAAGCTTGGCTGTTCTGGAGCTTACTCTGTAGGTTGACCTTGAACTCATAGATCTGCATGGCTCTGTCTCCGGAATGTTAGGATTAAAGACTTGTACTACCATGCCCTGACTTAAGCTCTTCTTCACCTAGAAATTGTTCTGTTACAGGCTGGCCTTGAATTAAGAGATCTGCTTGCCTTTGTCTTCCGGTATTAAAAGTGTGTACCATTACACCTGGGACTTAGCTTTTTAAGACCACTGTTCCTCAAGATCTGGATCAAGAGTCTGTGTCTTCTAGTCTCACAAATCCATATCCTAAGTATGATCTCCATTTCTGGATTGTAGGTTGTTTGAGATTAAAAGTCCAAAGAAAAACAATAACCAAGTAATAATAATACTTGGATACAGGTATTGCTTGTTCAACTGCAAAAGCATAAACAATAAGCTTAACTGGGTCAGATCTTGCCTTAAGGTCACCATTCCCTTAATCTGTTTATCTTCTTGAACATAGAACTCAGCTCCATTCTAATTCCTGGTATCCCTTTAATACTTGAAGCTCATATTTTGTGTTTTTCCATTCTTAGCTTGCTCCTTTTCATTAAAACGTTCTTCATAAGAGTGAACTTTCGTAAGCACACAATGAAATTTATACCAGGCTGCTTTGAGAACTTCCTTTGGCAAAACAATTAATCTAAATCTCTTAGATTAATTAGCCTCAGGCAGATACTTCAGACAATTGCTAAAAGCAGCCATGTTCCTCACCAAAATATTGTAAAAACAGTGTCTAGGCCACAAATTATCATTTTTCTGTATGGAAACCTCTTGGGCCATGTCCACACAGTTTAAATCATCCTCAGCACCAATGTCTTCCATATGCCTACTAGGACAGTCCATTAAGCCCTCCTTAAAGCATTCCACTGCTTCCCAAACCCAATGTCCCAAAATCCACATTTCTCCCAACAAAAGAATGGTCAGGTCTATCACAGCAATACCCTAGTCCCTGGTACTAACTTCTGTAATAGTTTGGACTTTACTACTATGAACAGACACCTTGACTAAGACAACTCTTACAAAGGACAACATTTAATTGGGGCTTTCTGACAGGCTCAGAGGCTCAGTCTACTATCACCAAGGCAGGAGACATGGCAGCATCCAGGCAGGCAGGGTACTGGAGGAGGTGAGAGTTCTACATCTTCATTCAAAGGAAGCCAGGACAAAACTGTCCCTAGGCAGCTTGGAGTAGGGCCTTGATGCCCACATCGACAGTGACACTCCAACAAGACCACACTTTCCAATGGTGCCACTTCCTGGACCAAGCACATTCAAACTACCATAGTAAGTTTTCTATCAGTTTGGTTATCTTATCACTGTTAACTGGTTAGAACATAATGCCCTGTATATATCACAGTGATGGTACATTTTCATTGACAGTGGGACAAGATTTTCAATCCCTTATGAAATAAATTTCTGAGAATGTGTTTTAATTGGGGTTTTACTGCTGTGAACAGACACCATGACCAAGAAAACTCTTATAAGGACAACATTTTATTGTGGCTGGTTTACAAGCTCAGAGGTTCAGTTCATTATCATCAAGGTGGGAGCATGGCAGTATCCAGGCAGGCTTGGTGCAGGAGGAGCTGAGAGTTCTACATTTTCATCTGAAGGCTGCAAGGAGAAGACTGGCTTCCCAGCAGCTAGAAAGAGGGTCTTAAAGCCAATGCCCACAGTGACACACCTATTCCAAGGCCACACCTACTCCAACAGGGCCATACTACTTCAACAAGACCAGATCTCCAAACAGTGCCACTCCATGGGCAAAACGTATTCAAAAAACATAACAGAGTTTCTCTCAATGTGTTTAAAGAAAGGATTAATTGAAGCAGGAAGATATACTGTGAATGTGGGTGGGTAGTACCATTTCCTGAGATGGGTTCACAGAATGGATGGAAAAGTAAAAAGGAGAAAGACAGTTGAATTCCAGAATTCCCCTTCCTCCTTCCAGATTCATTAAGGTATTAGGAACCCTAGTCATAGGATAAAGAGATGATTCAGTGGTTAAGAGCACTAACTAATCTCCCAGAAGCCCTGAGATTAATTCCCAGAATCTATATAGTGGCTTACAGTCATCTATAAAAGTCTGATGCCTTCTTCTGTCATGCAGGCATATATGCAAATAGAGTATTAATATGTATAAATAAATAAATCTTTTAAAAAAGAATAAAATGAATCCTAATCACACATTCCACTCACTGCCTTCTACCAGGATGAGTCTTTTTCTTATCCTTTATTCACTTAGTGAATCAAAACTACCCTTCCTCTTTTCAATTGATCCTGCTAAGTCCTATCAACAACAAGGAAAGGAAACAATGCAGCTACTCTCATAATTTTATTTATTTAATTTGTAAAAGATTTATTAATGTTCATGTATCTGTCTGCCTGTGTGTATGTGCCCATGTGTACAGTACTTGAAGAGGCCGAAGAGGACATTGGATACTCTGCACCAGGATTTATAGGCACTTATCAGACACTGAATGGCTGAAATGGAACTCAGGTCTTCTTTGAAAGCAGCAAATGCTTGTAACTGCTGAACCATCTTTTCAGAACTCACCCTCACAACTTTAATAGTATAATAAATAGTATTTTGTGTCTCCTTACCATCTTTATATATCTACTTATTACTTCTGGGTTCATAAGAAAGGGGTTTATAAATACTTCTTAGTTGAAGATAACCAAATGAACTGAGTGGCTGCAGGTGATTCGATCCAGTGAGGAAAACAGATGGGTGAGGGAAACTAGAATCCTGGCACTGAACGACAAGGCACAGTAGCTAATAAGCTTACCAAGGTGCTTATACACATGGAATCATTATCAGTCAAGGAAAACTCTCTGGCCAATAATTATGATTGTCAAAATATGCCGAAATGAGGAATAGCTACACCTCCGTGATTGAATTGTATCTACAGAGGCAAGGCTCTAACACCTCCTGCACCAATCAAATCCCCCTGATAAAACTGCTCCCTGGCAAGGGCTAAAAGTTGTGTATTTGCTTCATGTAAGAAGTGTCAAGAATGTACTCTTCTACCTAAGGCTGTTTCTCTGTAGATGTCAGCTCTCTGGGTAAATATCACATTTTATAAGCTAGATGATGCTGTATAGACAATAGATTCCCCTAGAAGGGATGAAAAGAAAAACTTACAAGCAAAACCAAATGCCATCTTACTTATTCACCTTTAAAAAGAAGCACATTATCTTACCTACCCCAGACAGAGGGGATGGGAAGAGAAATTTTCTTATTAAAAAGAAATATATTAACCAGTAGATCGATACTGGATGAGAAAACAGACAGTAGAGGAAAGGAAAGAGGCACATACATATGCCAGACTAAGGAGGAGTCCTGGGGGCCCATTTGCTTGTTTTATATAAAGCCATTAATTTTATTATCAGTTTCTATAAACAAGCTATCTAAATGGACAATTATGGCTTAATAGAGAGGCATAGATCAGAGCCTTGGGAATTTTCCAACACAGGATGCTGATGCTACCCAATCTGCCTACACAAACAACATTCTCAAGCATGGTCCTCTCTGACCTATGAATGCAGACTACAGGATTATATGCTTAAAATCCACAGAACAGACAATCTACTTGGCAATCTACTTGTGATGTTCAATGGCCATGCAATTTCTAACCTCAGCTTCTTCTTCTGAAAAACTTCAGGAAGGACCCTGCCTACCAATGTACTTGTTCTGGGTTGACCACCTGGACAACTATAGCTGCAGTTACATTTTTCCTGCAAGATACTGTACAGCTTTCTCCAAAAGCCATGCAGCTTTGTCAGCTGCACTAGACCTTAACTTTGTCATGCCAACAAGACTCTTTCAGGTGAAGCAATTACCGAGTTGATTATAGGGACTAGGACTACCGGAGCGCGTCAGTAATGAAGAGATTCATTGGGGTTTCTAGTTGAGTTGTGTGTGATTAGCTTGTCTGTGACAGTGAGAAGCCCTGTCTCCATGGGCACATTCCATCAGACACAGAATAGTTTCATAATCCCAAGCCTGATCACCATTCAGTAAAGAGACATACATTGGCATCATTAACATATGTTCATTTATTTTAATGGGACATTAAATCTGATTTATATGATAGCATTAAAAAAGAAAGATCATTTCAGAATTACACCTCTGTAAGAGTAGTTGACATTATCTCGACAGTGGACCTTGTAGAAGGATGAACACACATGTACCTGATTCTGGAAATTTCTGATACACTGTGTCACCAGAAAAATAAAATCATGAGTACAAGGGGGGCCAGATTCACTTCTGCATATTTCTTTTCTACAAGGAGTTTCCTTTCACTTCTGGGTCGAACTCAGACGTTAGCAGAAAGCAAAATCATGCATACTCCTTCGAATTGGAAGCACAGTTCTTAATTGAAATACTCACTTCCTTTTATTGCTGAGACTCTAGGATGATGCATAATCACCACTGATTATCTAAGCACCATAAAACTCAATAGCGTGGGAATGGAGCATCCTTTTTCTTTACTAGAAACATCTGGATGAACCACGCCTTAGAATATCAAACTCCTTAGATACTGCTCTCCCTTGTGCTAGTTCTTCCCCCGAGCTCTCACTTGCTGTTCTGCCTCATCCTTCCTAATCTGTCCCTCTATTCCCATAACTAAACACCAGTGGCCCTATGAGAACAGAAGCATGGAAGGAAAAGTGGACAGTGACAGCTTTAGTTGACTAAAAATATGTGGGTGGGGTGACTTTGGGGGAAAGTTCAGGAGCATTTTGTTAGAGATCCAGTGACGATACCTATATTGACATGACTTGGTGATTGCGTAGAGGTGTGGATGAGCTGATGATTAATCTTACCAATTCATCTTGAAGGATGCAAATATAAGCCCTGACTCTGAACATTTATCAGTAAACTTTTCATCTTTGTCAACAATTGCTACCAAAAGTGTTCCATACACATATCTGTAGCATGAAGGGATGTCGTTACCTTACTGATATGCCTCCTTCATCTTCACTGGTGTGTAACTGTCACCTTGCTACCTTGCTACAACCTAGAGTCACTTAGTAAGGGAATCTCAAGTAAAAAACTTATCTAGATCATTCTGCCAGTGAACATGTACATCAATATTGTATTTATTATTATTCAACCAGCCCACAGTGAGTTGTACTATTCCCTAGGATGGCCCCTAATGAAAGAAGGAAATAAGGAGGCAATGTGAGTGCATTTGTTTTTATCCAGTCTATGGGTTGGACTATGATGTAACTAGACATTTGAGAACCTGTTTTTATTTCTCTGAAATAATAGACTATAACCTGGACTTAAGCTAAATAAACCCTTTCTCTTTGAAGTTAACTTTGGTTGCGGTATTGTGTCAAGGCAAATACTAAATAAAACTAGCAAAGACAGTGACATTCCTCTCAGCCTTTATTTTGACAGCCCAAAGTTTAGCAATCTGCACAAGACTTCCCAAGGATATCCTAAAGCCCCAACACAAAGAACAACCCATTCTACCCCATTAGGGCATACAATATTCAGAACTACTGGCCAGAAGTTAAAATCATTTGAGAAGTTGAGCTCTGGAAGGAAAAATACCCCCAAATAACAACAGTTCTATTGAAGTTCATGAACTGACCCGACAGGATTAAAATTTAATTTTCAGTCAAGGTGTAGAACTCAAACCAAATGGTAAGAAAACTTGGTAAGAGACATACACACTTCAGCTTTATTCAAGTGTTATTAGCATGATAAGAGCATCTGAAAATATGGGGCAATCTTCCTGTATGAGGTGTGGTTACCTCTTAGTGGCTTCACAACCCTGGGAATTCAGCATTATTTCTATGAACAGTGCTTCATCTCTTTGGAAGTAAATGCAACCAGACCTCCAGGTGCTTCTAGACAGTCTGTATATTCACTTTCTACCTGATCCCAAGACATATCTTCATGTGTGGATGATCCATATGCACTAAAAATAAGGCAGGAGGCTGACACCCACTGATGTTGCTTATCTCCAATGCCACATCTTGTTAGTTTGATTGGAATTCATTTTCATGTGATCTTTCTTTCAATCTAACACGACCAGCAATTTTATATGAGAATCAACTCTAAGATGTTCATTTCTCATCAAGAAAGAGAATGACCCTGTCAAGGAGATATATTTTTTCCAGTGCAATTTTTCAATGAAGCAGAGCAAGCTAGAATGCCATTTTTTGTATGTTTTCATAGATCTAAGTCACCCTTCCATATTCTCAGTAGAGATGGCTCTGTCAATCGGGAAAGCATCACATCTAAATCACTTATTTTGGAATTGCTACCTATGGCTTCCCTTACTGACAATAACCTTGGTTGATGAATTTATTATTCAATAGCTGTTGGTCTCATCCACACTGTAAATTGAAAACAGCTCGTTAGGAATTGCGGGGAGCAAATTGTTATCAGCTCATAAAAGTCTAGCTCTCCTGGACAATATTTTAACCCCTGAAGTCCCTGACATTGTTCCTGTTTGCATGAAATTGCATAAAAGAGAAGCTGTGTCAATATAGGTACTCAGAATGGAGAGGGTTGGTTTGGGGTGAGATGCAGCTACTGACTATGTACAAATGCACTGTGGGATATTTGTCTGTAATCACTGCTCCCTTCTGCATGTCTCCTTACAGCTACTTAAGTAGGAGCTCTCACTTGTGAGCTTTCACTGAAACAGAGCCAGATGCACGGAGCAGAGTCCAGAGACACTCAGGACACTACAGTGTTGGGGCACATTGGCCTGGCACATGAGAGTCCCACTATTTTAGGAAACTTCAACAAGATCTTTTCCTATGGCTGTGACATTTCAATATTATAAAAGTGGGAAAGAGACAAACTCAGTCTTTAGGAGATATCAGTGGCATAATTGAGGAGAAAAGAATACCAAATCACCAAGCCTAACCCAAGCAAAGAAGCATAAAGAGAGTATGCATGCCCCATTGCCCAACATCACCTAGTCTGTCCCTATTTCCTCTCATTATAATAATAATTCATATCCCATAATGCTCAGGGACTGGTGCTAAGTCTTTTCTGGGCAATTCTTGATATCTTATGACATATAGCCTTCTTGAATTAGTGCGAGAGAATAATAGTCATTTCTGGTCAGTCTAGAGTTTATCAGGTTTTTATCATATTTAAATATAACACCATGCTATAAATGAAATGAAGACGTATAATTATACATCAGCTGCATAAAGTAGACAGATGATGATAGATGATAGATAGATAGATAGACAGATAGATAGATGATAGATAGAGTAGTCATTAAATATCATTCCTGAAGGAAGACTGTCAGCAAATAGTCCATAGCAGCTTCTAGAAAAAAGAAACAAACAAATAGCAAAAGACAGGCTACTGAAGGCTGACAGAGGTCTCCTATGAAGTGTAATTCTAACTAGTAAAACAGGATGAGAGAGGAGTTAAGTAAAAGTTGACTGCTTTATTGGTCTCTAATAATTCTATCTGGATTTTAGTCTCCTAATAATGATATTTAGTAGGAATAAACTGAGCCCTTAATCACGAAGTGTTTAAACCCCAAAGTAATGTTATAAACACAGCCTGGTTTTATTTCCAGGAATTTCTCCCAGATTTTGTCTGATTTCATGTCATCTTTGTCTCTCTCATGATTCCATTTCGACAACACTCGCGCTAGCCCAATGGTTCTCAACTAAGTTACCGCTTCTCAACTACGGCAATGGTTCCCAGCTAAGCGAATGGCTCTCAACTGAAGTCTACTTTGTCTACTTTGCTCTCACATCACCCAAAGTCACCTGGGAATCTTACACCTGATACATAAAACAATGTCAAACTGAACTTTGTTTATGTTTTATGTAAAGAAAAGTAAAGATAAGCCACTTCCTCCCTTTCCCCTCCTGAGTTTCCCTGACAGCATGGTGGATCTGAGTCCTCGTTCCAGCTCTTGGATAAAACTCGAATCTCTTCAGGAACCAGAACATCTCAGCCTAAAGAAAATGGTGGTCTCCAGAACCACAGAACTTCAGCATTGTAAAGGTAAAATAAATGAATAAATAAATAAATAAAAGCACAACACACACACACACACACACGCACACACACACACACACACACACACACACACACACACACACACACACACACACACACACACACACAAAACAAACCAACCAACCTGTAGAGCTAGTATAGAGCCTGTACTTAGATGCACCTGTCTTCCAGAAAGACCTAGGTGTATTCTGGGAAAACAAGTCTCTTCTTACTCATTCAGTGGAGAACCGTTCTCAGCCAGTTACTTTGACTCCCAAGAGAGAACATCATACCACCTTTCCCATAAATATTTGATAATATTTCGTCGACTGTAATCCTGCTTGCATGGAAACTGGCAGAAATTTTGGTAATAAGACAGTATTCTTTCTAGACCTCTTGACATGAAAATGTTCCTCTAGTAACAGACATTTCTTTTCCCCTTGCTTGAGACATTCTTATTTTTTGCAGACACAGCAGTGATTACGAGTGGAAAGCTACCTGGTCAAGCCAGGGACAGTGCTAAACAACTCACAAAAGCCAGGAAAGCCTCCTACAGTAAATAATTAATTGACTAGAATATGTCAGCAGTATAATTAAAGAATCCAATTCTAAATCAACTTGATCCAAGCCACCTGACAGGAGATCTGAGTGGACCACTCCCTGTTTAAAATTGTGTGTGTGTGTGTGTGTGTGTGTGTGTGTGTGTTGCCTATGTGCATTAGTATGAGGGTGTACATGTGAAGGCCAAAGGTTAGCTTTGGATTTCTTCCTTGCTTCCTTGCTTTCTCCCCACTTAGTTTTGTAAGGAAAATCTCTCCCTGACTTTGGGCATCACTGATTTCCAGTCTTGGCTGCTCAGTTCTCCACCTCTACAATAACCACTCTGGATCACTGTAAGACCTTTGTGTGGGCTCTAATCCAGGCATCTGTTGAGCTGTCCATCTTCATCTCACGCCATTGTCCTTCTCCATGTCTAAGCCCTATTCCACAGTACTCCAATGTCTGTGTCACAAATATGGCTATCCTGTTCTCCTTTGCCACCTTCTGCTCTTCCAGCCCCTTCTTCTGGAACTTACTTTCTACCATCTTAACAGAGGGAACATATACTCACTATTTACATGGCAGCACCAATGTGGATCCTTAGGGAAAGTAGCAAGCAGGAGAAAGCTGTAAGGCAAACAGTTTAAACAACGAGAAATGTGTTCCTCGAATAACAAGCAACCGCAGGTGGAGTTCTGGAGTCTGTGCAGGTGTTCAGCCATCCCATGGGGTTTCTTCTCGCTTTCTCTTTCTCATCCTCCCTTACATTAACGAGCTAGCCACACAGGTGCAGGCACCACCCGAGCTCCAGGTTTACATATTCCCATCAAAGATGACTTTACTCAGATATCTCCCAGACCCACATCCTCAGAATGCTCTGCTCCTGGTGGCTAGCATTCATCACATAGTATCTCCCTAATTGCAGAAAGATGCACATATTTTTATTCTCTAAAATGAGAGCCAGAGAAAAAGAATAGCACAAACACTGCAGCAGGCCTGGGATGTGCTCTCTGGGTAGAGCACTTGCTCATCAAGCATAAAGCCTTGTGCTCTCCCCAGAACCACATAAACCCACTGTGCTCTGTGGTCTTGAATGCCTGTAGCCCTAGCACTCAGGAGATGAAGAGAAAAGGTTCAGATTTTCAAGGTCATCGGCTACACAGTAAATTTTGAGGCCAGGCCAGGCCTTCCTTAAAAACAATCAAACAAACAACAAACTTACAAGTGAAACAAAATACCTTTGTAAGGTGGTGATCCACCCATGACAGTGTTCCTTCTTCCAGGACATTTAAGTCAAAGGTGACCACACACCTTCTCTAGGATTAGCTAGGTCAGTGTCTGCAACACTCCAGGATTCTTAGAAATAGACCTGTGTATTATTCACAGTTGAATATTGTTGCTTCTTTTGACGTTTATAACTAATAACTTCAATTCAAGAGGCTGTCTTAACTTCTACTAATTTGAAAAATACTCTTCCTCCAGTCAATGATATTGATATCCACACTTCAAAGTTCTCAAGTGAAACAGATTTGCTAAGCTATGAAGAGAATGTAAGCTGTGCTTGCTAATGAAGCTAACTACAGCATCATCCTCAGAGGCTGAACCTGCACTCGGGCATTTACTTGCAGTACAGCTGTGAATGTTCTTTCCCCCACTATAGAGTTAGTTTATTCCTAGTTGAAAAGTGTTGATGGGGCTAGCAAATTCATACATTTCCTATTTTTATCCTTTTCACTTTTGACCATTTCCATGCCCATATAGAATGTTCTCTGAGTATATTCCCTCCATACCCATTAAACCACAAGAGGGGAAATGAGAGTGTTTCTCTCTCACTCAGGAACAAGATGAGGATGCCTATGCTTCCCACTCTTGTAGGCATATGTGTTTGTGAACTGTGCAAAGATTAGTCTTATGGTATTTACATCCTGGTTTCTCTGCCTTCGTATCTTGTTTCAATCCAGACACAACATTGTAATGCTTATGTCTAGAATCTCCTGTCTCAAGTTTGTGTAACAATTCTTACCGTTTATTCTCTGTCTTGCCAATAAGTGTTGATCCCCCAACGACCGGACAGAAGAGAGAATAAGGCAGAACTTCCACCAGCCAGGGGAAGAAAAGAGAGAAAAAGAGGAAGACTTCAGGTTTTTCTCATTAGAGTGCTTAAAATCCTTAGCTAGAGGGGAAATAAAAAACAGAAAAGAACAAACTGGATGCAGTTAGGAAGGGAAGAAGTCAAAGCATCCCTATTTGTAGATGACATTTTAGATTCTACAAGGACCAATGGAAAACAGTAATGGTAAATACTTTCAGCAGAGTGACAAGATACAAATTTAGCACATAAAAATTAGCAGCTTTCTTATAACACGTCTATTGAAGAAGAAATAAAAAATAAAATAAAATCCCATCCAAAGTTGCCTCAAAAATAGCCCTGAAATGAATATAAGTTTCTGCTGACAAATCTGTGTGGAAAAAAAAATCTCCTGGCCAAGACCTTACCACATTTGCCTGATATGAAGACTGTGATCAACACCATTGGGATGATTGATGATAATTATGTCACAGAAATATACTCACCACTAGATTTCTTTTAACTGATCTGTCCTGTAACTCAGAGGTCTCCGATCTCAAGGAAATGCACATGAAGGCTTCCCCCACTCCTCCCTTGTGATGATTTGTATATGCTAGACCCAGGGAGTGGCACTATTAGGAGGTGTAGCCCTGTTGGAGTAGGTGTGTCACTCTGAGTGCTGGCTTTAAGACCCTCATCCTAGCTGCCTGGAAGTCAGTATTCTGTTACCAGCCTTCAGATGAAGATGTTGAACTATCAGCTTCTCCTGTACCATGCCTACCTGGATGCTGCCATGTTCCTGCCTTGATGATAATGGACGGAACCTCTGAATCTGTAAGCCAGCCCCAATTAAATGTTGTCCTTCTAAGAATTGCCTTGGTCATGGTATCTGTTCACAATAGTGAAACTCTAAGACATCCCTCTACTATTAAGGAATGATAAAGCAAACAGAGGGACCTCATTCTGACTAGTAGACTCTGGAGAAAAAAGGAATTCTC